>NC_048227.1:105741622-105763369 GCF_002007445.2 Ailuropoda melanoleuca | reverse complement strand
CATGCCTCTAGATGACTTAGGTCCTTGCTCTGCAGTCCCTAAGGGGTGCCTGTAACATTCTTCTGGTTCCTAGGGTTCTGCCAGACTTGAGAGAGAAACCAAACTCTTCCCCTGCCCTGCACTTGCACACTCAGCTTATGTCAGTCTTCTGGATGAAGTCTTCAAGACGCGCTCACCGGGGAACTGGATGGGAAAGCACCCCATACAGGGAGTACCGGAGGTCCACGCATTCAATGTCTTCCACCCTCTCCTGCCCTGCTGCTTCTTCAGTGCTGTGAAGCCCTAGGTTTTACAGGTTGAAGAGCGTGTCCTGTAGCTCATCCTTGAAGTCCAAGGTGCTTGGATTTCCTGCCTTTTTTTTTTCTTTCCCCAGTATAGATAATTCACTGGGTTTGCAATGAGAATGGCCTCTATTCTGGTGATTTGATTATGTTGACATTTGGTATTTAAAGAGGACAAAGGTGTACAGAGAATATGGCGAAGGAAAAGCTACAGAATACAGCAATTGCTGAAGACCAGCATTTTCATGCAAGGACAACATCATTGCTTTCAAGGGTTTGTAGAGTAAGGATGTAGACATCAGTTTGTTCTATGGTACTTAGAATATCTTCCAAAATACACACACACAGGCACACACACACACACACACGGTTTTCACAATAATTTCACAGAAAAATATAAAATGGAAATTTGTTACCCAAAGGCATTGTGCTTTAAAAAATTCATTTTTGTGTCTCCAAGCATATATTAGGCACCGATCATGAACATAAAATAAATACCTTAGAGGGGGGAAATACCCAAGAAAGCTCATTTTGAAACTTTAGACAGAAATGATTTTGTTCTAAAACCTAAATTCATTACTTAAAAAAGTATTTCATCATCTATTGCATGACTCCCAACATAATAATTATCCATAGATATCGTTACCAAAAACAGCAGGGTCCTTGGCACTAGGTGCCTCTCAGTTTCCCTCCAACTGGAAGACCCTGGGCTTTGATGAATTTCCATATCACCTTCTCGCTTAGCCTAGAGTGTATCAGGGTTAGATTTTGTAAAAGGAATCAGTGTTTGATCAGATTGGAATAATACAGAATATTAGGGGTGGAGTTCCCATCTGTCTTAGTTTCTGAACATCCAATATTCACTTTAATAAACCCAAGATCGAGGGACACAGTGTGTGACATGTTTCGGTTGGCCAGAATGGCAGGACGCAGGCTGCTCACAGGAGGGACCATGCCTCAGCCTTCAGCTCCAAGGAGAGTTGCCCAAAGGTCCCCGCATTCAGCCATCAGAGCCAGGGACTATGCTCACGTCAGCAAGAACAATTTTAAGAGGGGGACGGAATTGTCTTTACCATCAAACAGTTTCCTTGGAAGCAGAAGATATTGACAAAAGTGGTTTTGCTCTTTTCTGCATTTGCAGTTAAGAGCAGAAGATTGGTTTCATTTTCTGTCTTAATTTGAAAAGCATAGCCCAGGAGAAATTTTGGTTTCCAATTTGCAAGTAGGCCATTATTTATGGAATTGAAGTTGACCAAAATTCTCAGGTTTTTGGCATTCAACACAAATTCCCCAAATTCTAAAAGAAATGCTTTTTGATCACCAGATTAGAGAAACAAGAGCCCTTCTTTATTGCTACTACCCAGATGTTTTCCTGTCCTGCAAATGTGTAAACCCTACAACTAAAGTTCATCCATCTGGTGGAACAGCTGCTTAGGGCTCCTTTCAAAATCCAGTGCTGGCCCCTGAGTTTGAGAACAGCAGCATCATTTGGACAAACAGCGGGTCTTCCCAGGTAGGGAAAGGCCTGTGGATTATACTGCTAATGGAGATGACAATGATAGTCTTTAGCATGAAAATAGACAGTAATAGCATCCCTGAGGGCTGACCCAAAAGTGAAAACAGCATTGCCCATTAAGATAATGTTACTGTGGTGTCATTTAAAGGGGTGTGTGTGTGTGTGTCATTTATACAGGGAATTATGCTTCTTGCGTTTTAGTGTGGGTTAAACCTAATCTGCCTTTTACACTGTCAGCAACAGGGTCCATTTATTTGATATCAATAACACAATATTCCCAAGCATCTAGCACCAAAGAATTGATTTGTGAGAGTGCTGGGGAATAGGATTGAGCTAATTTGCCGATATTTATTATCTACCAACTTTGGTGGGTATTAAACTGGAATATGCATGATAATCTCTTAGTATAGGATGCACAAAACAGTTGGCATCCATTAAATATTCGGAGAAGGAATGCATCTGTCCACTAATGAGTGTTTTCCACTATGGAAAGGGAGAATGTGAAAAGTGTGGGGTTTTACAAAGTACAAACAGAGCCAGCTCTGATGACCCCCTCTTTTACCCCCACAGCTTAACCAAGACCATGAGTAATGCCCACATTTGTAAAAAAAATTCTGGTCAACACTAATGGTTATTTTTCAGGTTACCGTTGAATTCTTCTAACTTTTTCTAGAATCTCCAGACAAGAAGCAAAAAAATATATAACCACTTTACAAGTTGAGTCCACCCAAAGATGATTTGCTTTAAAAGCAGACATATTCGTCCCTAACATTTGTTTAAAAAATTGTGAACTGATTTAATTATATATTCCTTATCTCATTATCACCCCATTTAATGCTCAAAAATTGAGAAAAGTGCTGTAGGGCAGTATTTTTACAGGTTAAAAACAGTGTATGAGAGACAAAGGGGTTACCCTGGCCTGTGCAGCGGCTCCCTGCAGATCTAGATCCCGGTCTTGGGGCCTCTGACCCTGAGCTCTTTCCGTGATAGCACAGGGGCCCCCAGGCAGCCATTTCTGGAAACAGTGTTTTGTGGTACACCAGAGACAATACGGTGTGCCCTGAACATCTGATACAGAGAAGACATTTAAAATGTGAAAGAGATAAGGTCTGTCAGTGACAAAGACAAATGAAACACTTTATTATAAAAGTGTAATGGGGTAAAAATGAAAAATTTACTTATTATTGCACAGCTCAATAACCTTGTTGCAAAATCTTATTCGCTTACTGTGACCCTCTGCACCCCGACTGGGAAGACAGCGGCAGGTAGGACAAGGGCCATGGAAAGATGCCGAGGGAGGGCCCGCGGCTCAGCCCTCCTCTCCGGTCTCTGGTGCCTGAGCACGGCCACAGTGGTGTCAGAAAATAATTAAGTAATTCAAACTCACTGAAGCCAGAAAACCTGCCTCCTCTAAGATCTTCGGCAGCTTCCAGGTTCTACATAACCATCAAGGGCTTGACTTGTGTTCGTCTGTAAAGTGAAGGAAGTGTCTAAATAACTTTGTGGGTCCCTGTAGCTTTTATGTGAAATTGTGACTTTTTACACACAGGAGCTGGTTCCCCACAGCTCTGAAGTCTGATCACCGGTGCCCCTGAAGCTCACCTTTTCGGGGTTCCTTGACCTTCGTGTGAACGCAGCCCGCATGGCACATGGCCAGGGCGATCTTGCTTTGTTAGATGAACGTCTAACCATGCTGGCAATTTAAATCTTCTAGTATCTACCCATTATTGTCAAGATAAAGGAAGACCAAACTCCTCGGTGTGATGTTACCCGTGTCCTTCCAATCTGCTCCTTGGACCTCTGCTCCAGCCATCGCCAGCCCCTCCTCCACACCTTTGTGGACTGGTCACGAGCGCCCACTGGACTGGTCCCTGTGCAGTGTGTCCCAGCATCCCCGTGTCCGTGCCTGTGCCCCTTCTGGGGCTGGCATCATATCCTCCATGACCAGGGGCTAAGCTCTTCTGCTTTGGGATGCCTTTAGCACCGTGAGGAGAACGGCTTTTGTAATCTGTCGGATCTGGTCTTAATTCCCAACTTCTCCATTTACGAACTGGGCATGCCAATGAATCTTCCTGAGCCCTAGCCCCTTCAAATTGTGGATAATCATGCTGAACTCAAAGAGTTGTTGTAAATAAATATTATAATGAGTGGAAGGCCTCTAAGTCTGCCTGGCACATAAAATCATTCAGGAAATCGTAGATGGTGTATTTATTGCTACCTCAGACTCAGCCCAAACCTTCCCTCCTCTGGAGAGATCCCCCTAAATGTTTCATCTCTCCTTACACATCACCAAAACCCATCTATTTTAAATAACCTGTCACATGTTCTTGTTCAACGGCATCTGTGCTATCACTTCCCACTACACTGAGAGATGACTGAGACATAGATGTATTTTATGCCCAAGGACCCCACATAGAACATGATGCATGCATCGTACTTAAAATTTATTGTTGAGGTAGTGACTGAATACATAGGATTAAGAAAAAACAAGATTAAATGTATATACCCACATCGGTAGATAATATTGTCACAATTTTTAAACATTTTATAGCATCTTTTTTTTTTTTTTAAAGATTTTTATTTATTTATTTGACAGAGATAGAGACAGCCAGCGAGAGAGGGAACACAAGCAGGGGGAGTGGGAGAGGAAGAAGCAGGCNGAGGTAGTGACTGAATACATAGGATTAAGAAAAAACAAGATTAAATATATATACCCACATCGGTAGATAATATTGTCACAATTTTTAAACATTTTTAGCATCTTAAACACATTCTTGGGCTTTTTTGGGTTTTTTGTTGTTGTTTTGGGGGGTTGTTTTTGTTTGTTTGTTTTTTGTTTTTTCAGTTTGCACTAAATTCCTAAGGTGAAGGCTCAGCAAAAAAGAAATGCCCCCAAAACAAAACAAAACAAAACAGAAACACATTCCCAGGACCTGGAGTGAATATTAATTGTTCAATTTTCTGCTTCCTATTGGAGTTAGCTGCATTTATTTTTTCTCCCTCACTTGCTTATAAACTCCCAGAGGACAGCAACTCAGTTTTTATACAACTCTATATTCTTCACAATTTCTTACACATTCTAATTCTAAGCTAAAATATGTATGAAATGACTCTGCTGATTGAATAAAGGATAAATGATCGAAGTATTATATATTAGAAAAAAATAGAATATTTGCCTCTAATTAGCTGACAGAGAAATAGTAGCATGCTCTCGGTTTGTCTCTTGCAAAAAATCTTTCGGAAGTTGTAGAAAAAGTAAAACCTACCACATACTTTTTTTTTTTTCTGCCTACAACACCAACAGTAAACTATCATGTTCTTTTATCAGGAAAAAATATCCATAGTGTCACTGTGGGAAGAGACGCTTTTGTCTTTCCAGGGTATCCAGTACATAGGTCACATGCTGAGGAATTATTTTTCTTGATTTTTATCATGGCTTCCTTGTTAGGCACCAAGAGGAATCTTTATAGACAAAGCATTTCGTTTTTTTCTCTTTAAGAACATGTCTGCAGAAGCTATTCTTAGAAAGCTTTGTGGGAAGCCGAGAGCCACCTCTGCGGAGTGAGTCACCTCGGCCTCACTAATTCTGCATTATTCCTACTGTAGATTATGGGTCTAAATATCTACAAAACCAAATCCAAGGAACCTGGAGGCTAATTGGGCTGAAAACATTCCTTTTGCTCAAGCCCGAAGGCAGGAGATACGCAGTCAATTACGCTGTAATGGGCAAACCCAGCAACCAACGCTCCCCTCTCCTCTCAACAGCCGGGCTCCACATGCCAGCTTCAAAACAGTGTGTACCAATTGTATGCGCACTTAATTCCCAGAAGCAATTTCCTGGGAATCTCTGCTGCCCTATTGTTGGGATTTCCTTTGCACACAAAAAAATTATTTAATTGTGTTTCTTTCGAGAAATACCGTTTATGAGGCACCCTGATGGCTTCTAGGGTGACTAAGACAGAGCATTTATCTCACAGAAACTTACGTTCTAATGGAGAATAAATAGACATAGACACACAATTAAAAAGAGCTTCTGACAAAGGATGGGAGACAAGTGGGGACAGGCTCAGAACAGGCTGAGCTTTCAACTTCAAAGTGGAACTCTGGGATTAGCATAAGAGCCTCCTTTGATTTCTGTCCTGGAGTCTTACATAGGTCATAGGGCAAAATGAAACTCCAGACAGAGTGTTGTTTTCTGCCCCTTTCGCCTAAGACTCTGGGTAAGTCCATAACGTGTCAAGAAGCCACAGGATAGAGAAGGCCCAGAACCTTAACTTTACCTGATAGATATTTGAAACATTATTGTATAAAACCAACAGGCGTATTCATTCCACACATATTTAAAGGGGCTGCTATGTTCCAGGAGCTCTTCCAGGCACTGAGGATCAGCATGGAACTGTATCAACAAAGACCTATTCTCAAGGAGTATCATTCACTGCAGGTGGGGGTGGGGGGTGAACAACAAACAGGTAAGTAAGAAAACATAGAATACTTCAGAAGGTGAGTGCCCTGGAACACAACAGAGCAAGATGAAGGATGTGAGTATCACGAAGAACCATCTGGTTTTCCTGGGACTGAGGGATCTGGGACTTTGAGCACTAAAACTAGGAAGTCCTGGTCAACCGGAGTGAGTTGTCATTTTAGGCATGGGAGACATGGAGGAATTGTAGGTGACTGTAAGGATTTGACCTTGACCAAAATGAGGATGGACTTGCCATTTAACAGAAATGGAGAAGCCCAAAGAGTTCGGGAATGGTTAAAGAAGAGCAAGACCAGGAGTACTTCTGTAAGATGCTTGTTAAAAACCCTGGCAGATATGTTGGGCTGCTAATTAAATACAAAAGTCTGAATTTCAGGGGATAAAATCAAGGTAAGAAACAAATTTGAGTGTCATTAGAGTATAAATACATAGCATTTACTGCATGAAAGCCATTGGGCTGAATGAAATCACCAAGGGGGTGTAGTTTACAAAAAGGGTCTGAACTTTGAGACCTGGGGCTCTCCAGTGAGAAGTTGGGAGATGGAGCCAGAGCGAGCACCCAGTGAGCAAAAGGAAAATAAGAAGAGAGAGTCCTAGAACGCAAGGGGAGACTATGCCTTGCCTGCAGGGGGGTGTTAGTTTCAGGAAGTGGGGAGACTATGCCTTGCCTGCAGATGAATTAAGTAATCTGGGGAGTGAGCACTAACCCCTTAGCTGCACCACAGCGGCAATCACCAACGACTGAGAGCAGACTGCATCTGACTGAGAATCTTAANACAGCGGCAATCACCAATGACTGAGAGCAGACTGCATCTGACTGAGAATCTTAAGAGAGGCATTGGGGGCAGTGAGTTTGGACACTTCGGAAGTTCGTGATCACAGAGGTTGTAGTTAGGAATGTGAAGTCCTAAGAGGTTTGTTTTCGCTCTTTTTCATGATGGCGATAAAGCAGCAGCTTTATATGCTGATGGGAATGATCCAGAAGAGAAGGAAAATTGATGATGCAAAGAAGATACTCTTGAATTCATGAGACGGGGTGGAAGATAGTACACAAAAGGAGGGATGAATTAGAGGGAGAAGGGTCAGTTTATGGCTAGTTAATGGGAGGATGGCAGTATGTGGTACAGCTGCAGGAAAATTGGAGATGGCAGTTCTTTGTTTCCTCAATGAAGCAAAGATGTCACCTGGGGGTGAGGAGGTGTTGGGGGTTTGAGGTTTGAGGGGAGAGGGATGGTGAAGAGACCCGAGGAGAGGGGGCATTGAATGGGCTGCAGAGATGTAGGAAGACTGCTAAAAAAGCATTAAGGTCAGGGCACTGGGTGGCAGTCGGTTAAGAGCTCCCGTCTTGGTTCCAGCTCAGGTCGTCACAATCTCACAGTGGTGAGATCAAGCCCTGTGTAGGGCTCCACACTCAGTGTAGACTGCCTCAGAATCTCTCCTGCTCTTCCTCTGCCGCTCCCACTTGTGGTGTCTCTCTCTCTCTCTCAAATTAATAAATAAATCTTAAAAAAAAAAAAAGCTTTAAGACCAGGGATAATTTAAAATAAGATTGGCCAACACGGCTGTGTCTTTGACAAAGCTGCATTGGGCTGTATGGGTGCAAGGGTGGGGTAGACAGAAGATCGGATTTAATCCGGACTGGTGTCTGGCCAGACTAGATTCTGATTAAGTATTTGGGAGAGTGTATATATATATACATACACCAGCTACTTATTATAGTGATGTACTGTGGCATCTAAGACATTAAGGAGAGGGTCCCAGTTGTTAGAGTTGGGGTCATAGAAGGGCATAACTGGAAAGACAGGAGTGTTTACTGGCAATGCAATGCCTGTAGGCAAGATCATGGCGAGGTGCAGGCACTGATAATGTAGGGGCCAAGGGCAGGCCCGCCCAAGGTGGGCCACTTGGGCATGAACACATCTTGAGTTTTGAGCAATCAAACCACAACAGATTCTTCAGGAAACCCCCTTACCTCCTCCTCACCTGTCTGCTTGTATCTAGAAGAGAGCTCCTCAGAGATTCCCCTTCACCTAAGAAACTTCTCTGCATAACAGGGCAACCTTTGTTTTCCAAACATCTCCTTTTTATCCTCTTGCTAATGGCCTTCCTGCTCTTTGCATCCTCAGGCCCTACCCCTCTCCTCAGCAATCAGAAGCTTCCTGATGATGGGGTTTTGGGATATCAGTGAGGTGAGGTTCAGTGGGGTGGAGGGATCCGATGACCAAGAAAAAATTCTTGGTGCAAAGGCATCTTTGGTGCAAAACAGTGGTTTATTAAAGCACGGGGCCAGGACACGTGGGCAGAAAGAGCTTTTGCCTTGGGTTATGAGGGGTGGCTGATTATATGCTATGGGGTTGGGGGAGGTAAGGAAACAGGGAGGTTGAGAAAGTACTTTGATATGTTAAAGACTCAAAGGATACTGGAGGTCTTGCCATTGTCAAGGGAAGGTTGTTTTTCCCTCTAGCAAGGCATTAGCATTAAGATGGTTGGGAACTTTCTGGAGGAACCTCACCTAACCCACCCAGGAGTGGAGGGTGGGGGAGGTTGCAGGGTGTAGCTTATGCTTTGTCTTCAGCCAGCCTTCAGCTCCCTCTTCACTGAGGCCTCACTGTCTTTGGAATTTCCTATGTGGATTCCCTGTTAGTACGCTATTAAATGTTATTTTCCCTTGTTAATCTGTCTCATGTCTTGATTCTTAGTCCAGCTGAAAAGGCCTTGAAGGGCAGAGGAAATTATTCCAAACTAACAATAACTATGAGATATAAGATCTGATCATGGGAGAGGAACACAAGATCTTTGGAAGGGAAAGGCATTGAACTGAGTGGCCAGAATATCATAAATATAATCTGTGAGAGTCTTTTCCAATTTTAGTTTATAACCACTAGTGGGTTATGTTGTAAATTGAATGGATATTGCCAAATCTGTTTTGATCTAGAAGACAGAATAGAGTAATAATAGAATAGAATAGAATACAACAGAATACAACACAACAGAATAGAGAATAAAATAAAATGCAGGAGTCCATTGTACCTAATATAACACTGACAGGTGCTAGAAAAAGCACCAATGAGTTGGAAGTTATAATCTTCAAGGAATGATGGAGGGTGACTTGGGCTCTGTGGCTGACTGTGCCAGAGAAATCTCCTACACCATTGGCTGTAAAGGGAGGAGGGAGTACGACCTGGAGTCGGCAGTGATGAGTAAGCCCTGAGGCCAGCGTTTCTACTCCAGCAGAGTGCTGATGTATGGGAGAGAAATCAGCCTCCACTGGGATAGGCTTCCAGGGAAGTCCCATCCTCAGGACAGAGCTGCTAGTATGCAGGGGACTGATCGCCAAACACATGTGAATTCTCAGTATAAGGGCAGGAGACATCAAAGAATTCGGCACTTAAAGGTGGATAAATCCATAGGTTCCCACTTTGGGCTGAGAAGGGCATATGTTTGCTCTCCCTTGCTCCTGGGGTGCAGTTCATCCTTGCACTGTTATAAAAGGAGAAGCGGACCCTGAGGAGACCAGTATGTTTTGAGTGCCCACTAAGTGCTTGATAGTCATTATTTCATTTTAAGAAAAGCAATTTAAGTACCGTTCCAACTTTAGAGGTAAGGACATTGAAATGTTTTTAAGATGGTATCATAAGCAGGTGGCAGAGGTGCAATTAGAGTGGAATGCACACCTGAGTGACCTCACAGCCCGTGCTACCTTTCCTAGTCCCCCTTGTGGATTTGCAATGTCTCCCACATGCTCACCCATGATGTGAGATGGAGCTCTGGGAGGGGTGGCTGCTTAACTGGTTTTGCCCCCACTGAGCATCCAGCATCTTATTATTAATAGTCACGTGGCGTTCATCCAGGTCAGGTATTAATATAGCACAATATATTTAATTGTTATCTACCCAGACTTTAGGGAGAAGGCGAAATGACTCATTGAGGACGACAGAGTAAGAAGAGCTTTTTTTTTTTGGTACATATTGATAAACTGCCTGTAAAGGCTCTGGAGTGGGTAGTCATACCTGTCTCCAGTTCCACTCAGTACAGAACTGATGATAGCTGGTGAGGGATTCTGTTCCTCTGGGGCCAGAAGAGGAGGCTGGGCCTGCTGTTGTGTTACCACATCTCACACAGGCATCAGAAGCATCTCCTCTACTTTGCTGTCTTTGGAAATTTCAGATTCGGGTGTCTCCTTCCTATCTATCATGTCCAAATAAATGGGGACTAAAAAGGGAACAGATAATCACCTAGCTTAGAAATCAAAACCAATTCTGTAACAATACTAGAGTTGCAGTCACTGAAAACTCAGACTCTCTCTCTCTCTCTCTAACTGTGGCTCATTTTAACCTTTTACATATAAGACATGTTCTTCTTCATGATATCATTCTTTGTGGCACAAACTTCTCCCAAACTCCTCCACAGACTTCCCTCAAGTGACAAGGTGGAAGGAATTAGATATGTATTTTCTGTCCTAATAAGAATACTGGTCTCATTGCAATGCAAGTGCAGTCAAGAGGAGGTCTTGTTTCCAGGAGGCCCAGGAGAGGGACCCACACAGCACAGAAGGGAGAGACCTATACCCTTCCCGGGCCGCATCCCCACTGTGCTCTTGGTGGCTTCACTTTTGTGGTTACAAATAAGCAAAGCATCCCACTGTAGTGTCTGTTGACCTCCACCATTTTCCTGAATTCACTTCTCCTGCAAACCTTCCTATCTCTTCCTTTCTCCATTTTGTAACTCACCCCCTATTAATACTTCAGGGAACAAAAGGCATTCATTAGTGTTGACAATTGAGTCATGCTCTGGATGGTCTTCCTGCCTGATCCAAGGACCTGTTTTTTGTGTCTTGTCCTGTCATCCCATGCTGAGAATACAAGTATGTCCACTTCCGGCTCCAAGTGGAAGACTTAGTAATGCTTTTACTCTTACTCAAAGAACAATCTTGAAGTGTTAAATACTTGTCAATGGATTCATTTTGTGACAGGCTTGTTTTCCCTGAATGTTTGCTGCAAATGCCGATCACTTTTTATGTTAGGTTCCTGGGACTGCCGTAACAAATCACCACCAACAAAGTGTCTTAAAACAGCAGAAATTCATTCTCTCACAATTCCAGATGCAAGAAGTACAAAATCAAGGTGCCAGCAGGGCCACATTTCCTCCCAAGACTCTAGGGAATGATCCTTCCTTTCTTCCTCTGCATCTGGTGACTGCTGGCAATCCCTGGTGTCTTTGGCTTGTGGCAGCATCAGTCCAGTCTCTGCTTCCATTTTCACATGGGCTTCTCCCTGTCTGTCTCTGTGTGTCTTCTCTTCTGCCTCTTATAACGGATAGTCATCAGTGGATTTACAGACTACCGTAATCCAGGATGATCTGACCTCAAGATCTTTACCTTAATATCTACAAAGACCCTTGTTCTAAAAAAGGTCACATTCTGAGGTTTCAGGTGAACATCTTTTGCAGGACCACTATTTACCCCACTCCATCTGTGTGGGTAGCTGATGGAAGGTCATGTGATGCCATAACTTGTTCTGTACCTGCCTATGCTCCTCTGAGCTTGGCTTCTCACTGTGTTCTCTGTTTGTTTTTGGCATAATGTGCTATGACTGCTGGAAGGAACTTGAACCTTTTTTAGCAGAAAACAAATCATTCTTTGCTTCAAGTCCAAGCTGATAAGGGCAAGAATAGAAATGCACATTTGCATATGTGTGTATCTGTGCATCTATGCTTGCATGTATGTGTGTGTGCATATTCCTGTGTGTGTGTATACACTCACACCCACATATGTATGTATAGAGGGCAAGAATAGACAGATGATGTTCTTTCAGTGCAAATCCATTAAACATTCACCAGGAGGCAGAAGCTGGGGAAACAGCTCAGGGTATTGCTCTCTAATCACTGCATTTTTGAAACATTCTGACAACACACTTCAAACCTGAGGTGTATAGAAACCAAATTAATGGTGACAGCAGTGCTGGAGGAAGGTTTTAAAATCCAGTAATTCACAGGGTTTTGGTCCTCCACATTGCTTGAATTGCTGGGCGTGCAACAATAACTCCTTTATTTCTCACACCTGCCCCTTTCTTATTCTGCTAATAATTCTAAGATCATAAGATCTAATAAGCTAAGATCATAAGAATCCAGTCAAATTTAATCATATAATAAGTACCTAGATACCTTGATGAAAACTGAAAAAAGGGAGGTAGTAGGGAAATTTTAGGATTATTAAAATAATTTGGTTCCTTGACAATTAGTATACTTACTCGATTTTTTAATAGAAATTATTTGCATAACCAGAGAGTCAGGCATCTGTAATAGCTGTTGTAGGATTGCTTTCATCATAATTAACCATTGCTTGTTTTTCTTCCCAACGAACATGATTTTTTTTTTTTTAAGATTAGGGATTAAATATCATTGTATTGTCAGTGGCTGGTACAGTCCTTGATACAAGAGATGTTTCCTGAATGAAGGAATGAATGAATGAATGAATAAGTTTGAGATTCATTGGAAAAGATATGATAATATGGACACCAGAGAACAGGCATTGAGGTTAGTCTTAGCGAGGATTCTTTATCTTTTTTCCAATGATATAAAAGAAAGAGAGGAAGATTATATATAGGTGAGGAGATGCTTAAGGTGATTTGAAGTTAAGAGACTCAGTGTCATATCATCTTTTTTTTTTTTTGTATGAAGTAAGAAGTGAGGTTATCTATTAGAAGTGGGGAAAGAAGTAGTGAGATATGTGTCTGGAAGCAAATAGGGATAGGAAAAACAAAAATAAAGACACAGAGAAGAATTTTCCTTAGTGATTTCATTTCTTCAAGAGTATCCAGTGAAGAAGGTTGTTTATTATGTTTATTATGTTGCTGAGTAGAAAACAAAAAAGTGAATATTAATCAAGGGTTGAAGATTTACCAAATGGGTAAAAAAATTGAGGATAAAATCAAAACAGTGATTGAAATAAAGTACCATTAATCTCAGTGCTAGATGGGAAAGAAAGTTAATATGGAGAGAGATACAGGTAGTAATAAAGTACCATTAATCTCAGTGCTAGATGGGAAAGAAAGTTAATATGGAGAGAGATACAGGTAGTAAGTGGGCTGCTCAAGAACCTTTATCAATTCGGCAAAGGGAGCTTGAAGACAGCAGTGTATTTATATACACTAATATATATATATATATATATATTACTATATGTATAAACAAATCAATGATTAAAGAACTCCAGAATGAAGACTACATGTAGGATTCTGTTTGTAGCCATTTGAGGAACAAAGGTTAGAGAAGCCTTTCCTGGGATATCCTAAATCCATAGACTAAAATATAGACAAGTACAGGGGCGCCTGGGTGGCACAGCGGTTAAGCGTCTACCTTCGGCTCAGGGCGTGATCCCAACGTTCTAGGATCGAGCCCCACATCAGGCTCCTCCGCTATGAGCCTGCTTCTTCCTCTCCCACTCCCCCTGCTTGTGTTCCCTCTATCGCTGGCTGTCTCTACCTCTGTCAAATAAATAAATAAAATCTTTAAAAAAAAATATAGACAAGTACAAATTTTTTCAGGAACCAGACACTTAAAGAAAAGTGAAATCATAGAGGTAAGAGACTGCCAGTATTTGTTCTAATGGATTTGCCAATCCCTGATGACTTGGGGTACAAGTTTTAACAAACCCTGATAACAGAGTTGGTAGAGTAGAAGGTCTGCAAGTAGAAACACTTGCTTAATGCCAAGACTCTCAAAGGGAGGACCTCACTGGCTAAATTCACAAAACATGTTACACAGAGCAACAGGTGAGAAATGAGCCTTCTCACCTTGACCATGCACAGGAAGGGGGTGATTCAAGAGTTCCTGAAGAACACTGTCTTAGACAACCATGCATGGACAAGACAGCCTTTGTGGAAGTCCAGGTTTGCAGAGAAGTTCCAGCACACCATTGGAGGGAAAAATATGTGTACACACCCACACACACACACACACACACACACACACATACATACATATATACACACACATACATGCACAAGTGAGCACCTGAGTTCCCCAGTTGTGTGGGAAGCTGCCAGAGAGGCACATTTCTTGATGGTCCCCTCCAGAGTAATGAATCGTGGGCTATGTCTGCAGGGTGGGAAAATCTGGGAAAGCAGCAGATAGGATTCTTGGAGGGCTTAAAGGGACATGGGTCTTCTTAACTATATCATGGAATCTATCAAAGGACAATTCAACAAAATTAAGAAAACAGTATACGAAAAAATGAGAAGTTTAACAAAGAGGTAGAAATCATAAAAAAAAAAGCAAACGAAACTTCTGGAGCTGAAGAATATGATAAATAAAATAAAAATATGCAAATCAAGAGTATGGAGAACAAACTGGATCAAGCAGAAGAAGGAATCTGTGTGCTAGAAGACAGAAAGTTTGAAATCATCTAGTCAAAAGAGAAAAAAGGAAAAAATGAATGAAAAAGAATGAGAAACACCTACATGATTTATGAGATATCATCAAAAGGATCAATTTATGAACTATTGGAGCTCCAGAAGGAGAAAAAAATTTAAAGAATTAATGGATGGGAACTTCTCAAATCTGGGTGCAGATTTGTATACCCAAGTTCATGAAGCTCATAGGTCACCAAACAAACTCAACTTAAAGAGATGTGCTCCAAGACACTAAAATAAAACTGTCAAAAATCAAAGACAAACAGAGAAACTTAAAAGCAGCAAGAGTAAAGAAGCTTGTAACTTAAAGGGAGTCCCCATGAGGATATTTATCAACAGAAACCTTACAGGGCAGGAGAGAGTGAAAGGATATATACAAAGGGCTAAAAGAAAAAAATGAAACCACCCAACCAAGCAAACAAGCAAACAAACAAAACAAACAACAATAACTAAAAATGCCAAACAAGAATACTCTATCTAGCAGTTTTCCTTCAGAAAGAAGACTTTTGCAGAAAACCAAAGCTGAAAGAATTTGTCACCACTAGACCTATCTTATGAGAAATATTGAAAGGAGCTTTTCAAGCTGAAATGAAAGAATGTTAATTAGTAACATGAAAACATGAAAATATAGAACATAAAGTTAAAGGTAAGTATATAGTCAAGTTCAGAATACTTTCATACTGTAATACAGTGGTGTGTCAACCACTTAACTCTAGTATAAAGTTTAAAGCCAAAAAGTATTAAAAAATAACTACAGAGGGGCGCCTGGGTGGCACAGCGGTTAAGCGTCTGCCTTCGGCTCAGGGCGTGATCCCGGCGTTATGGGATCGAGTCCCACATCAGGCTCCTCTGCTGTGAGCCTGCTTCTTCCTCTCCCACTCCCTCTGCTTGTGTTCCCTCTCTCGCTAGCTGTCTCTATCTCTGTCAAATAAATAAATAAAATCTTTAAAAAAAAAATAACTACAGATGCAATGATCTGTTTATGAATACACAATATAAAAAGAGGTAAATTGTGACATCAAAAATATAAAAGGAAGGGACAAAATGGTAGAGTTTCTGTTTACAATCAAAGTTCAGTTGTTATCACTGGAAAATAGACTATTATATCTGTAACATAGTTTAGGTAAACCTCATGACAACCACAGAGCAAAAACCTACAACAGATTCACAAAAGATAAACAAAGCACACTGCTACAAAAAAGCTTCAATTCAAAACGAAGGCAGCAAGAGAGGAAGAAAGGAGGAAGGAAACTACAAAGGAGTCAGAAAACAATAAGATGGTATTAGTAAGTCCATACCCATCAATAATTACTCTAAATGTAAATGGGTTAAATTTTCCAATCAAAAGGCATGGAGTGGCTGGATGGATAAAAAAATAACAATAACAACAACCCAAAACAAGACCTAACTATATGCTGCCTGCAACAGACTCATTCCAGTTTTAAAGGAAATCAACTTTTATCCCTCAGATTCCCACTCAAGATTATTTATACCAGTTGTTCCCAAAAGCCAGGGAATAGACCTGTGTATATCCAGGGCATTTTCACCAATATGAGGCATTCCTCTTAAAAAAATCCCTGTATTCTTCATGTTTTGATTATATCCCACACATTGCACAGCCCCAGGTGTGGTGGCCATCTAATTGGAAGCACCTGAAGTCTTTTTCCCACATTTCTTGATGAAGAGATATTATATTTTTAAGGAAAAAGTAGCTACAAGAATGAGGGCATTGATTTGTGTCAACTCATTGGGAATTTGTGTGCTGAATTCAGTGAATAGCATTAAGAATATCACTTCAATTGTCATCATTATACCTACATGAATCAATTTTCTAAAATAACTGTGATAAATATATTACTGGAAAAAATTGAACATTCAAGCTCCATTTCACATTGTACTGGTGAATACAGGTCTCCAAATTGAAAACAGAATGACAAACTTGTATCAAGAAACAAATTACATATTATAAGACATCAAGAATTTTTAAGTTAGAAATTGCATTTGAATTTTAAAATATAAGGACTTATCTTTCTTTATTCTCTTTTGAGATCATATGCTTTCAGGGGTTTTTTTTTTTGAGGTCATAATAACCTTTACTTTATGAAATGATGGTGATAGTAAGTAGTAGTTTTTTAAGGATTTTTTTGACAAGGTAAATAATGGCAGCTTTTTGTTATAGTACATTTTAAATTTTATGGGTTACTGAAACCAAAAATCTGGGACCCAAAATTCTACATTTTTAATTATAATATTTATTACAACTGATCCCATTAATTTAAATATTTGTCTCCACTGTGAGTTATGGAACCCCTTGGGGATGCAAACTGTGTGAGCTGTTCATACAAGATCTTAGTGGATGCTTGCACACTGAGAATGCAAAGTGAGGAACTTTCCAAAGGAATGATACCACAACTTTTCTCCTGTTGGCTCATTCGGGGAATTATAATCCATCTCATGAAGAACCCTGGGTTGTTAGGGAAAGGGCATATTATTTATAATATACTGTGGTGAAGAGTTCTCTGTTGGCTTGAATAATTGAATGTTACTGAGTGGCCGAGACACTATACTTTGAGACTCAATTGCAGAATCAATTCTTAGCTCAACAGTGAAGTATGTTCACTCTGACCTGCTTGAAAGCCCATGTCTTTACACTGTCTAGAGTGCACCTCCTGAGACACTGCCACTTCTCTAGATCCCCCTTACATTTTTCTTCTAGGAAAATTCACTCAATTAGCAGCCGGGATCACATAACTATTTAAACCGTGGAGGTAGTGAACTGATGTCCTGTGGAGTTCATGTTTGTGTCTCAGGGAGCCTCCACATTTATAACCTGCCTCATAGTGGATTCCTGATCCTTGTGGGAATCCTACAGGCACACATTTTGAAGAGGAGGATGAAACATCCTTTGGACATCTTCCCTTTTAGGCAGTAGGCGGCCAGCAAACTACTCCTCCAGCTACCTATCCACACCCTACTATTCTCTAAATCCTGCCTATAGATACCCTACTCTTCCTAAATCCATAATCAGAAGCTGTGGGAACATTTGCATGTGAAGTGACATCAGTGTTCCCTTCTCTGTGGTAAAGATGCCTCCCATTCACTGGGGTCAATAAGAAACATATTTATTTAAAAAAAAAAAGCACCTTGAAAATACACCTGCTTTGCTTATGTATATTTCACAGATTGTATGAAGTGAGACATTCACTCTATAAACTTCTGCCTCTCCTTTGAGCAAAGAAAAGCAGGTTTCCCATAATGACATCAGTGCTGGTACATTTTCGCCTACACTTTGCTCACAGTCTTCAAGACTGCAGCTCCTGACGGGGCTCCCAGATGGCCTCATCCACTCCTACGCCTCCTGTGGGATGAGAGGGCCCTGAGCCAGATGGGTCTACAGCACGTCTAGAAGTCATGTTTCTTACCTTCTGTCTAGATTGGTGGCATTCTATCATCTTCCTCTTCTTCAACTTATTTTTTCTGAATAGGTAATTCCATTCACATTGTTAGAATATCAGAATTATATAAAGGTATATAGTGAAATTTCCTTCTGTCTTAGCTAGTGTGTGTTAATTCCCAGAACCCCTTCCATAGGTAACCATGGTTACTAGTTTTTTTAAGTGAATGTGACAAGAAAGTACAAATGTATATTCCCCCTTCTCTTCAGACAAATAGTGACACAATCCTGTGCACCTTGTTTTTTTCATGTAATGATATGTAATTGAGATGGTCACAGAGAGGTGAAGGGTCCAGCAATGTACATTCTCCCCTTCCAGAATAACAGGTGCAGTTCAAAGGAGCTGCTCAGCCTGAAGCTGCCCTGTATAGGCTTTGTTGGATCTAGATATGGCTACAGGACTAGCTCTTTGAGATACAGTGTGAGAAGTCATATTCCCTTTCAGATCAGGAGCTTTAAAAAGCAGATACATGTCCACCATGTTCCGTTTCATTTCATCGGTGGGATGCAGACAGTATGAAGTTTTGAGAGGGTAATGGAGCCAGGTGGGGAAAGGAAAAATGTAGTAATCTTTGTGTAATCTCAGTGAAAGTTAGTAAAAATGATCCTTTAGAGTTTAGGGCCCAGCATCATTTTGTAGAGAACTGCCTGCCAACCAGGAGAGTGAGAAATCCCTCAATCGTGTTGATATGCTGTAGGTCCGGTTTCTACAGTGGGTTAGCCTACCTTGTCCAATATAGAAATTGTACCATACTGATACATAAAGGACTCTTCTTGCTTTTGTTTCTGTTTTTGTTTGTTTTTACATCTGTTTTCTATTCCCTTACAAAGATGAACTGTGGTTGCTTCCGACTGTCCCTTATTTTGGATACTCACCTACTTTCTAGCTATTTGCCATTACAGACTATGCTACCGTGGGTGGGGGTGCGCATCGATCATTTCACATGTGAAAAATCTTTCACAGAAATATTTCCTTTTGAAATTGAAAATCTTATTTTAGTATTTATTTTTAATATATATGTCAAATAAGGCCCATGCACTACTAAAATTAATGCAAAGTATGGTATTATAATATATATTTTTACTAACATACATGTACATATACATATATACAAATATATTGCTATATCGTTACAAATAATACATATACTATATACATATATAGATACATATATAGATANCATATATACATATACATACGTATTTTATATATATGAGAACCAAATAATATATATATTATTCAGTTCTCTTTCAGAAGGGATTATACCAACAGCCAAAAAACTGAAAGGCAATATTACGTAGCCCCATTTTGCTTCTTCATAGGCCATTTAACCAGGACCCTCCACTCTTTGGATCAAAAAAATCTGGTTAGAAGATAGGATAGTTATCTGATCTTTTGACATAGACCACTTGGAGTCATGGATTTTTTGATGCATTAGCTCATCCCTTCTCACACAGGAACCCTATTTTCTCTTATTTTATACACATTCTGAAAATAACTGGTTATGTGGCACCCTTAAAAATTGAAAGGGAGAGAAATGGAAGCAAGGGGTGATTTCTTTGAGCAGGAAGAGGTAATGGAGAAAGCCTGGAAAATTATGAAAATCAGCACAATTTTTCAAAGGCCACTTCAAGTCAGGGCCAAATTGCACTGCTGTATGATAGCAAAAGAACTGATACTCAAAGTTAGGGCCCTGAGCTATGAAGGAATTATTAAACCATATTTTATAGGCTATTTAAAAGCAAAAAAAAAGTGTAATATTTTAATTAATAATACCACCCCAAGGAGTAAGCTTTGATGGTTACTTGGAAAGTATGTCCCTATAAAACAGTTCATTTCCTACCAATTCCAAGTAAATAAAACNTAAGTAAATAAAACACGCACCAGAAGATTCCAGGTGCCGGTAACTGAGAGCTCTAAAATGTGTATATGGCAAGAGGTGAGCTCCGAAACCTATCGGGAAAGGTTTGAAAAAAAAAATCATCACTTTTAATGGAAGGAGAGTGTGAATTTTCTAGTGAAAAGGCAAATGGCTTTCTGACATTTGTATTCTTCCACGGGCCTTGTTGTTGGGTGACCTGTGTAATATCCTTAAACATGCCCTTCTGACTCCCATCTGAAATAAATGATGTCCCCAGTGCCGGACTGTCCTGGCTCATTCATCAAGAATAGTGTTTAATCGGAACTTTAAGTCGAGCAGAGGAGGCTCGTTAACGTAACAGCAGGATGGAAATTCAGGCTGGGAGCTGTGGCCTTATCCATAGGCTGCCCTGTCCTTTGACTTGCCAATTATTTTCGCCCACCTCCGACCTGCTGGCTTCTGCACTAAGCACAGATTAAGCTTGTTCACTTCTGGGAGAGGAGACCTTGAAGGGAGGTCCTCCTGAGCTGCTGATAATCAGGGGCAGGTGCTCATCCTTCAGGGTCACTGCTGAGTGGCCATCCAGCGTGGCAGCCTGAGACAGCTGCTGGAAAATAAGCTGCTAGGATTGAAGACACAGTAATGGTCTCCCAGCTATTCTTTACACAAGTAAGGGATTAATTTCAGTCCTGTATCTTTTGAGGCAACTGTATTCTTTATTTCCTCTATGCTGTGATGTGGATGCAATATTCTTCCCCACTTTGGATTTCAAATTGTTCTTTAATATTGCATGGGAAGCAGCTGCCACATGTCTTCCTCTCCCCACAAAGTGGGTTATGAAGACCCTCGTTGCCTGCGGTGAAGTGAGAAGACTTTCGGGTGAGTGGTGCTCCATAAAGGACAAAATTATTAAAATGGCAATAAACACTGAGTTCTGTTCTCACTGAGACTGTAATAGGTCTTCAAATTTTGCAAAGAAACAGATGGGCTACAACTCCTTCCTTGATCTGAAATTAACAAATTCAACTTTCTGATTATGCTAATCTGAGGAGAGTTTAGCATAGAGCATATGTGTTTGGATTCAGGATATTTCTTATTTACAAGCAAAACTAAATCTAATTTCTCCTTCCCACTTTCTGAGGCCATTTTTGCAGATTTAAAAAACTTGTTTGGGGACCTTGAGAAAACATTCAGCTCTGTCTCAGAAACCAGGATCAGGCCCACATTTGTTTCACACCATTATCAAGTTAGTATAAACACATTTATTGCAACCATTCCTTGAAGAATTACACTAGGGAATCAAGTCTCCTGCCCCCGACCACCCGCCTTAGTCTTCAGTCCCAGACCTACAAAATATTTTGTCAACCATCACCCTCAACGTGAAAACAGTAGTCTTATGTTTGCATGATGCTGAATGGGTTATGGAACATTTTCTTTAAAAGAACTTAATTTTTTAGAGCAGTTTTAGGTTTACAACGAAATTGAGAGGGAGAGATTTCTCACATGCCTCCTGTGCCCACACACGCAGAGCCTCCCCCACTATCAGCATCACTCACCAGAATGGTACATTTTTTACCAAGAATGAACCTGCATTGACACATCATACCCACCCCAAATCCACAGTTCACCCGAGGCTTCACTCTTGCTGTTGTACATTCTATCGCTTGCACAAAAGTACAATGACATATATCCATCACCAGGTACGGCACCAGACAGGGTATTCTCACTGCCGTAAAACTCTTC
>NC_048227.1:105685435-105741522 GCF_002007445.2 Ailuropoda melanoleuca | reverse complement strand
AAGCAGGGGGAGTGGGAGAGGAAGAAGCAGGCTCATAGCAGAGGAGCCTGATGTGGGGCTTGATCCGATAACGCCGGGATCATGCCCTGAGCCGAAGGCGGACGCTTAACCGTTGTGCCACCCAGGCGCACCTGATAGATCATTTCTGTTTAACACTAAATCATATTCTAATGTCGGAATATACCATAATTTATTTTTCCATTCATCCACTGAAAAACATCTTGGTTGCTTTCAAGTTTGGAAATTATGAGTAAAGCTGCTATAAGCATCCATGTTCTGTTTTTTGTGTGCACCTAAGTTTTCAATTTCTTTGGGTAAATACCAAGGGACGTGATTGCTGAATCTTATGATAAAGGTATTCTTAGTTTTGTAAGAAACCACCAAACTGCCTTCCCAGGTGTCTGTACCACTTTCCCGCTGGCGATGAATGGGAGTTTCTATTAACTCATTTCCTTGCCAGCATTTGGTGTTGTCAGCGTTCTAGATTTTGGCCACTGGAATAGGTAAGTAGTGGTATTTCATTGTTGTTTTCATCTGCATTTCTCTGATGACACACGCTATGGAGAATATTTTGCATATGCTTATTTACCATCTGTATATCTTCCTTGGTGAGGAGGCTGTTAAGGTCATTGGCCCATTTTTTAAAAAAACAATTATTTATTTATTTGAGGGTGGGGGAGGGGGCAAAGGGAGAGAATATCCAAGTAGATGTCCTCTGAGCGCAGAGCCTGACGCAGGGCTTGATCTCATGACTGATGAGATCAGGCCCCGAGCTAAAACCAAGAGTGGGTCACTTAACTGACTGAGCCACCTTAAAATATTGGCCCATTTTAAAAATCAGTTGTTTGTTTTCTTACTGCTGACTTTGAATAATTCCTTGTGTATTTTGGATAAAAGTTCTTTATCAGATGTGTCTTTTGCAAATATTTTCTCCCAGCCTGTGGTTTGTCTGCTCATTGTCTTGAGATTGTCTATCACAGAGCAGAAGTTTTCAATTTGAATGAAGTTCAGCTTATCAATGATTTCTTTCCTGGATCATGTCTTTAGTGTTATGTCTAAAAAGTCATCACCACACCCAAGGTCATCTAGGTTTTCTCCTATGTTTTAGGAGTTTAGTTTGGGTTTTACATTTGGATCTGTGGTTCATTTTGATTTAATTTTGTGAAGGATGTGAGGTCTGTATCCAAATTCTTAGTCCTCCTCCTCCCCTTCTCCTTCTTCTCTTCTCCGTCTCCTCCTCCTCCTTTTACTTCTCCGTCTTCCTCATCTTCTTTGCATGTGAAAAAGACCACTTGGTCAAAAATTACAGTGCCTTTACTCGTTCATCAAAAGTTGACTCTATTTGTGAGGATCTATTTCTGGGCTCTCTATCTCCTTTCTGTCACTGATNTCTGTGGTTCATTTTGATTTAATTTTGTGAAGGATGTGAGGTCTGTATCCAAATTCTTAGTCCTCCTCCTCCCCTTCTCCTTCTTCTCTTCTCCGTCTCCTCCTCCTCCTTTTACTTCTCCGTCTTCCTCATCTTCTTTGCATGTGAAAAAGACCACTTGGTCAAAAATTACAGTGCCTTTACTCGTTCATCAAAAGTTGACTCTATTTGTGAGGATCTATTTCTGGGCTCTCTATCTCCTTTCTGTCACTGATCTATTTGTCTATTATTTTGCCAATACCACATGGTCTTGACTACTGTAGTTTTATAGTAAGTCTTGAAGTCATGTAATGTCAGTCTTCCAATGTTGTTTTCCTCCTTCAATATTGTGTTGGTTATTCGGGATCTTTTGTCTGTCCATATAACCTTTAGAATCAGTTTGTTGATATCCATAAAATAACTTACTAGGATTTTGATTAGGATTGTACTGATTCTATAATTAAATTGGGAATTACTGACATCTTGACAATATTGTCTTCCTACCTGTAAATATGGAATCTCTTCACTTAATTAGTCCTTTTATTTTAGTTCATTAAAATTTTATAGTTTTCCTAATACAGATCTTATACATATTTTGTTTGTACTTAAATATTTCACTTTTGAGGTGCTAATGTAAATGATATAGTGTTTTTAATTCCTAATTCCACTTGCTAATTGCTGGTATATAGCAGAGCAATTGATTTTTGTATATTAACTTTGTACCCTGCAGCCTTTTCATAATCTCTCATTTAGTTGCAGGAGTTTTTTTGTGGATTCCTAAAAATTTTTTACATAGATGATAATGTCATCTGCAATAAAAAAAAAGAGAGAGAGAGAGGGAGAGAGATTTTTATATCTTTTTTATTAATCTGTGTATCTTTTATTGTGTTTCCTTATCTAACTGCATAAACAAGAACTTCTAGTACAGAGTGGAAAAGGAGTGGTAAGAGGGGCATCCTTATCTTGTCCTTGATCTTAGGGGAAAAGCTTTGAATTCCTCACCTTTACGTATGACATTAGCTGTAACTTTTTTTTAAAATGAAGTTTATTAAGTTAATGAAGTTCTTTTCTATTCCTAGTTTACTGTGAGTTTTTATCATAAATGGGTGTTGGGTTTTGTCAAATGCTTTTTCTGCATCTATTGATACGATCATGTGATTTTTATTTTTTAGTCTACTGATGTGATGGATTACATCATTTGATATTTGGTTGTTGAACAAGCTTTGCATACCCTGGATAAATCCCACTTGGTTATGGGGTTTAATTATTTTTATTTATTTATTTAATTTGCTAAAATTTTGTTGAGGATTTTGCATCCTTGTTCATGAAAGATATTGGTTTGTAATTTTCTTTTCTTGTA
This sequence comes from Ailuropoda melanoleuca, assembly GCF_002007445.2. Taxonomy (NCBI): domain Eukaryota; kingdom Metazoa; phylum Chordata; class Mammalia; order Carnivora; family Ursidae; genus Ailuropoda; species Ailuropoda melanoleuca. The sequence goes on along the minus strand of NC_048227.1, from coordinate 105,738,754 downwards.
ATATCTTTGTCTGGTTTGGGTATTAGGGTGATGCTGGTCTCATAGAATTAGTTAGGCGGTATTCTCTCTGCTTCTATCTTCTGAAAGAACTTATAGAAAATTGGTGTAATTTTTTCTCTTACATATTTGTAGAATTCACCAGGGAATTCATTTAGCCTGTTGCTTTCTGTCTTGGGAAGTTATTAATTTCTGATTTGCTTTTTTTTTTTTTAAAGATTTTATTTATTTATGTGACAGAGAGACAGCCAGCAAGAGAGGGAACACAAGCAGGGGGAGTGGGAGAGGGAGAAGCAGTCTCCCAGTGGAGGAGCCTGATGTGGGACTCGATCCCGGAATGCCGGGATCACGTCCTGAGCCGAAGGCAGAAGCTTAACGACTGTGCTACCCAGGCACCCCGACTGCTTTCTTTAATAAATATAGGCTTATTTATATCATCTACTTCTTTTTGTGTGAGTTTTGCTAGATTGTATTTTTCAAGCAATTGATCCATTTCATCTAGGTTATTAGATTTGTGGACATAGAGTTGTTCGTAGTATCCTTGATTGTCCCTTTAATGCCCACGGAATCTGTAGTGATGTCTCCTCTCTAATTTCTGATACTAGTAATATGCATCCTTTCTCTTCTTTACTTAGTTTGGCTAGAGGCTTATAAATTCTACCAAATAAAGCATTTTCTCATACATCATTTTATTCTAATATTTATTTACTCACCTAAATGATCTTGAACACTGTTTTTGTCTCTTAAATCTAGGATCGGTTTGATTAAGTAGGGAATGTCCAAAGATCCTTAGGCTGTTACATTCAATACAAAATATTAATTCCTCAGTTTGGGTCCCAGAATCACCTGCATTAATATCACCTGGTGAGTTGGGGGTGATATTCTCAGTTAAAGGGTTTGGTTCTCGCTGCACCAAGGTATCAATCAGAATCTCTTTGGTGGGGTCAGGGACACTGCATTCTGAGCCTTCTTCAGAGTGACTTTTGGCTCAATGACCTGTCCCTTATCAATTCTTCACAACTGTAATGGCTTATAAGTTAAGTTCTTACTCTCTTCACTCCTGCCCTTTAATCTCTCGATTGGGTTTTCAAAATACTGTGGAAAATACAGTGATAGTTCCTGTAATCTTCCAATTAATTACTTAAGATGAAAGTTTATTAAAAATTGAAGGTAATTGTACTAAGCCACCAAGTGTAGAGTGTCATAGAGAGAGGAAGTGTTTTATCTTCATGTTCAACATCTTCATGTTCAAAAAGGTTTTGATTACCACAGTGAGGTTAGTTAACACCTCCATCATCTCACATAGTCATCTTTTGTGTGTGTGGGGAGAACTTTTAAGAATTTGTCTCTCAGCATCTCCCAAGGACACAACACAGTATTTTTAGCTATGGTTACCATGCTGTACATTAGAGCCACACAACTTAATGTCTTATAACTGCAAGTTTGTACCTTTGACCACCTTCACCCACTTCCCCCATTCCCTGAGTTGTTTTTTATTATCACCAAATGTGTGCAGTTCTAAACTTTAATAAATCTAAGTTTTAATAATCTGCATGGAAGCCTTAAAGAAGCATTTTAGAAATCACTCATCCTTAATAGAAGTTGCATTCTATATGATAGTTATTCCAGAGAACTCAGCTACATGTGTCCACTTGGAAGATGAGTTTGCAAAGTTTGGGGATCATATAAGCTCACTTTGGGAAGAGTTTTTAATCTCCATATCCTATGGTAGTACATGCACTTGCAATTTAAACCATGGATTTAAAATAGAAAACTATAGCACAATTCTTGTGGAAAAAAAGAAAGCAACACAATTCAAATTACTCCAATTCTGTTATTCTGTGACCCCTTTTAGATTTCATTGCTTGTGAAATGTGAAACAGTGATACAGTGCAAACTGTGAGGAGTGCTATTTTTGTTTTGTAAATGCAAACTTTAGTAAATACATGAAATGGTTGAAAATTATGGAATTATTGAATGAAATTTAGTAGTATCAATCTTGAACAAAGTACAGTGAAACGACTTTTTAGATGTTTTTTAAGGTTCACTGCACTGAAATTACAGAGAAAGCAAATAGTTGTGGCCACAATAAAATGTAATAAAATGGACTTACATAGTAAAAAATAAAAAACAAAAAACAATTTTTGAAGAATGTCAAAAGGAATAAACAAAGTTGTTGGTCTTAATGGCCAGAAGAAATTAAAATAGTCAATGCTTGAATACCTTTATTGTTTTCAGCAAGAAGCAGACATTCATTATAAAGCAGTAAATAAAATACTGGCAATGCCTGCTTTCTTTTCATCATTTGCTCTGATTTTTGGAGAAAAAGTCATGTTTGAAGTTTTTGACAAAAAATAATAGTAATTTATAATATGTTTTCTGGTAAAGTCCTTTAGTGAGCTTTGTTTTGTTTTTTCTACAGAGACATTTAAAAGCTTCAAGAATCAAACCTGAAGAAATAAAGGCATGGATAGTATTTTCATTTCTGGAATTTTTTTATGTAATGGAGTCTTTATGAATCTCTGCCAAACTTATCATCTTAAAGAATTTTGCTATGTGCCTTATTTCATGTGAAAGAAACTTTGAAATTAAAGTCAATAAAGAATATTCTTTGGCTATTAATGAAGATAAGAGAATGTCTCTGGCTCTACACTGTTGAACGTGAACAGGCAAAGAAGAGTCTTTGATAGTCATTGATAAATTGGCAGAAGTTAATGCTCAAAAACAGAAATTGTAATTTTATTCTTTCCTGTGACAAAGAAGTATGGTTATAATTTCATGCATTATGCCACGTATGCATATCCCAGCACAATATACATTATTTTGTTGTATGTTTTAAAGCTTTCTATAACTTGCATCACACCATATATATTCTTCTGCAACTATGTTTGTTCATTCAATGTTGTGTTTGTGAGTCACCTACTGTTGATATATGTAGTGCTAGTTCATTTATTTTCACCATTGTATCATGTTCCATGGCATAAATACAGTATTTTTTTTTTTACACAACCCCCTGTAGATGAATATTTTTTGCTGTTGCCAAATTGTTGCAGCTGTGAACATTCTTGCTTGTGTCTCCCTAGGATCATTCTCATATACCTATGAGTGGAGTGACTCAATTAGAGGATATGCATTTCTTACACTTTACTAAATATGCCATATTGTTCTTCAAAATACTTAACACAGATTTATAATCCCACATGCAGTGAACCAAAGTTCCTGTTGCAATCCTCAACAATAATCGTTTCTCTCAGAGTTTTGAATCTCAAATATGAGTGCAGAATGTTTCATCACTAGGGTTTGGTTTTCAGCTTCCTGATTACTAGTGAGGTTGAATATCGTTTCATGCTTCTGTGAATTCAGCTTTTTAAGCCTTTGTTCTATACATCTCACCGCTACTTCCCCACAACCCCTAGCAACCATTCTATTCTTGATACTGTAATGGTACAAACTGATATTCATTTGTTTGGTGGCTGTTCTGCAATCCGTGGCCAATAACACTTAAAAATAAGAATAGTTCATTCAAAGTTAATTATATATTAATTAATCAGGAGGTTATTAATTTTATAATTGACCATACAGATATTTACCATAAGATTTAATATACATTTTTATTATTTTTTCTTTATTTAAGTGATTTAGTGTGTTACAATTTCTCATTAAGGCAAAATTATTGAGAAATATCCATTTTTGCCATATTCTTCAATGATACAGAGAGAACTACTCTCCTGGGGCACAAAATAACTCAACAACAAAAAACCTAAACAATTTAGACATATGTGAGGATTTGTGAAAAATACAAGTCAATGTGCAGATCTGTGTTCTGTGTTCTACAGAATCTTAAGTTTTGATTCTGGATCAGGTCTTACTTTCTGGACCTCATTTCCTTCCAAGCTCCCTTCCTCACTTGGAGGAAGCAGTCAGTCTGAGTATCCCTCTCTGTAGAATTTCCCAGCACATGCATGTCTGCCCCCATGGGACAACAGGTACTCCCCTGGGGCTCCCTCTTCCTAAAATCCTCCCCTGGCATTCTTCTGTCACTTTCCCCCCAAGCTGACTAATCTCTCTCTATCACATTCATGTCATTTTCTTCATAATACTTTTTCATCATCTGGTACTGCCGCTTTTTCCTTTTTATGGCCTGTGCTACCCTACAAGACAGAGCTCCAGGAGACCAAGGCCACTGGGTATCCCTGATGCCTAGAACAGCACCTGGTACACTGCACACAGTAAATGTACTTAAATGTACTTGCTAGTTCAAGGTCATATTAGAGAGCATGCACTTCTTATGTTAGTATATTAGAAACCATAGAAAGCTAGGAATGTGTACCAGTGATGATCACAGTATTGTGATGTTGGCTTTTATGACTAACAGTGCAATTCACTTCCTATATTTGGAGTGCCAGAATTGGCTCTTAAATTGAAGAATGATTCTATGGGACTTGACTAACTGAAGGGCACTCGAATTACAGACACATGACTATGGTCTTTGTATGTGGTGAAGAAACATGTGTGTGAAGATAACGCTGTCAGAACCTACTATCCGCAGATTAGATCTTTCTGTGGCCTCCGTATCTGATAATGATGCCTCAGTGGCAGCCGCTCAGGCACTGACTGCAGGAAAGAGAGCCCAAAGTCACAGTTATTCTACAAATAATATTCAATTAATTATTCTCACTCAGTCTAGAATGTGGATGCTACAGATATTCCCGGGGAAAAAAAAAATCATCCCCGAGGTTGTTTCTATTCACATTGTCAAAGAAACAATTCAATAGAGAGGCTTGGGAGATGGTCTGTGGATTGGCACTTTGCAGGTATTTTTTTGAGTGATAAAAATAAATTAAACAAAAAGTACCATCAGATATTGATTGTTTATTTGGATGCTGTTCAGAATATGAAAGTGCCTCTTATTTTAAATGGTACACATTAATGCATTACTAATATGAATGTAACTTGCTATAGAATCAAACTGCATTTTTTAGATCTACTAATTAAAAAAACAAAAACCTCATAATTTGGAGAACTGTGTGTTGACTCTTATCTTTGCAAACACTTTATTCCAGATGTGACTAATTAGGAGTATAAACAAGTTTGCTCAGGGAATGTTTATATTACTCTGAAAAATCATAATTAGGAAAGAAGCTACAAAGGACATGTCTCTGGGAAAAGTTGCAGATTTGTGTGATTCGTATCTTACTCTGAACATCCCCTAAAGACCTTTTGTGGGGATTATCTATTATCACTATTATTTTTTTTTGCATTCTTAGTGTTAATATGCAAGCATCTCTATAGTACTTATGCCTTTATTTACATAGTGTATATAAAATGATATATAGTGTTTGTTCCATGTCACCAATAACACCACACATTTATCAACAAGTTCACTGAGCCTCTGAGACGTTAAGTAACTCCAAAAGGGCATGTTTTCTATTAAACTAACTAACTAGAAGTCATGACTTCAAACTCTAAAACCTGAAATATTTTTACACACATTTCTGAAGGCCCTTGCCTGCCTATAGATTTTGTTGTTCATCTAAACTCGTGAGAAACTAGAATCTCTTGGTATTTTCATTATTATTATAAAAAGAAAGCATACAATTGATAATTTAATCATGCCCAATATTGCCAATGTCAGTTGAGTATAGGGACACTCGCGGCCTGTATCCAGTTGAAGAATCACTCAGACCCAGTGGTTGGTCCCTAGCTGGCAGCATCTCATTTCTGTTTTGGAAACCTCACTAAATACAATCAATTTTGTAATGGTAAAATTGGTGGTAATAATCTACTAGAGAAAAGCCCATCTACAGATATAATGTAGGTAGATGTTTAATGCTCTAAACTGAATTCATTAGGGCTTTCATCTCTCTATCCCATGAGTCAGAGAGCTTAACCCATGAATTGTAACTGATGGAGTAGTTGAAGGAACGGATGGACAAAGTCTTCAGTAAAAAGTGATCATTCACCAAAGAAAGTTTCGTCCAAACCCTCGATGGAGAATAAGATTAGGCGTATAATTAAGTAAGGCAAACTTTGCTTCTGGTTAACAGGTAATAAGTATTTTGGATTATACACGGAAATGACTAAAAGGAAAACAAAAACGAAAACCCCTTCATTATGTCTTACACACCCTCCCCAGAGACAAGTTTATCCCACAGGTAAGCCTTCTCTTTAGCCAGGGCTTCAGAATTTGTTGTTTGTTTTTGTTTTTTGTTCTTTGCTCTAAGTTCAAAGCCACTTTCATTTTTCATGCTAAGAATTTGGTAAAATTCGCAACAAGCTTCCTACATTACCTATTCCAATTTCAAACCAATAAACTGAAGACACTTAGTATGTTGTTTCAGCCAATTGTGTTTTTGAAGAAAAGAAAAGCAAAGCCACCACATGGAGACAATTACAGTAAAATTAAAGGAGACAGATATTATATTATTTAAATGTGCAGTTTAAAACTACATATTGAAAGTTACAGCCCATTAATGTAAATTATTTTGCAGTGGAAATATCTAATTATCTTTTCCAGATAACAGAGATAAATGAAAATGTTCCAACCCAGTCATAACAACGTGCCGTGGGAGAGGCTGCATGATTAGAAATCCAGAATGTGCCCCAAAGTGGAATTGTCCATGAAATTCACCCTTGGTGTCGCTTGTGTGCTATAGAACAAGGAAAGAAAAATGTATTGGTTTTTTGTGTGTTGAAATTACATTTTTTATAAAAATAATTATTTAGTGTGGTTAATGATGACGGTATTTTTTACCTTGCCACTATCATGGTTCTCAGTAAAATGCATCCCCCGAAGTGAATATATACCACTTAGTTTCAAGGATTTTTTTCATCCACTGACTTCAAGTCAGAATGGTTAACCTGTGTATAGTCAAAGGCAAACAGAGCATTTCAAGCCTCAGATCTAAAATATATACTGAATAAGATAATTTCATAACACAAGTAAGAATTGAACACTGTTTAAAGGTTGTGACTTGCCCATGCTCATTTATAGACATTTCAGACTAGATTTATTTATTTTTGTGTATTTATTTTGCTGTATTTATTTTTCTACTTAGACATGCCTGAACTCTATTGTCAACACCACAGCAGCAAAACTGACTACCAAGAAGGCAAGTCCTGGTCAGGGAGCTGTGATCTCAAAAGCAAGGTTTGGTTAGAAAATTTTTGACTGTTACCAAGTGAGGAACCTGAAAACTGAGTGTTTTATATATGAAAGTAGAAAAACTTCCTCCGTAGGTGGAAGAAATTGAGTATATTGTTTGCCCTCCTCTGCCCCATTCTTTTGTTTAATTTATGGAAAAACACAAAGTTAACGTGTATTTTTCAATAGTGTGCTTTAGAATTTTTCCAATGTCTTCATGTCCACATGAAGACTATGGATGGACATGCACAAGGTACTTAAACTATTTGAGTTCCTTCAGGCAGCAAGACGCAGGGGCCTTCTAGGGTGACGGACAGAAAGGAGTTCGTTGTAAAGGTTAATGAGGAAAAACAACAACTTCATCCGTGCGGCTGAGCTAAGAGGAAAGGCACACCACCTGTTCTCATGAACACCAGAACATCACCGGGAGAATTGCACAGGGCTCAAGACAGAGCACAGAACTACATTCCTGTTACTCCTGGCTCTAATTTCTGCCATTATGATAATTTAGCTCTTCCCTCTTTTTTTACTACTCCATCTGCTACTTAGTACTTGATTCCCCCTCCAGAGTACTGATCTGAAAGGTATGACAAGTGACCATCCTGCACAGGGGTCTCCTTGGGATAGAGGTTTTTGTCCCAGCTTGTCTTCAGATCAGAAACCCATCTCATGTCCATTTGACTGTGGCCAATGGGATCATAACTGAGCTCAGAGCATGGGGATCATGGGTCATAATTCTTCAGAACAGGGCTGTACAAAATCTTCCCCAAGTAGTACTGAAATTTTAAAGTATTCATATCTTTGGCAGGCTTAGACTTTCCCCAAAAAATACTCAACATCAAAGTAATCCACAGCTCATTTTGATTTGACTCAACTCCTCTGGTCTTTTAACTTGCCACATACTCCCTACCATAATGAAATAATTTTGAAAGGTGCCTGAAGGTACCATCTTTTTTGATAGCTCTGTTTTTACTTATCTGCCACTTTTGCCTGGAATGTTGTATGTTGTTTCAGCATACATACAACATACCTTTTCATTAACCCTTCTATTGTCTAACTTCTCCTCATCTTTCAAGATCCAGTGCAAGCACTAGAACAGTTTATCTTCTTTCCTTCCCATTTAACATTTCTTCCTCCTTCTTTTGGCAATTATCCTTTGGGGAACCACTTTCTTCTTACATCCAGCTGTGCTGTTCAAGTGAAGCTTACCCCATGCTCTGACACCAAGGTTGGGGGCAGCACTTTTTATTCTCTTGACCACGTGTTTGAGTTAAGAGTAGATGTGTGGGGGCACCTGGGTGGCACAGTGGTTAAGCGTCTGCCTTCGGCTCAGGGCGTGATCCCAGCGTTATGGGATCGAGCCCCACATCAGGCTCTTCTGCTATGAGCCTGCTTCTTCCTCTCCCACTCCCCCTGCTTGTGTTCCCTCTCTCGCTGGCTGTCTCTATCTCTGTCAAATAAAAATAAATAAATAAATAAAATAAAATCTTAAAAAAAAAAAAGAGTAAATGTGTGACCCAAGAAAGGCCAAGAACTCTCAGTCATCTGGGGCCATTTTATAGGATCATTTAAGAAAGAAGTCTTGTTTGTTTTTATAAAATTGATTAACCAGTACAATGTAAGCCTGGAGTTTCTAATGTCAGTCACCAGACATGGGAAAGGCCAGTTATGGGAAAGCCAACACAAACGTCACTGACGTTGAGAGAAGAGGGGCTTGATCTGACAACAGTATCAGAGTGCCTGGATCAAACTGTAACTGGACGTGAACTGCTCCTGAATGTTCCTTGATGGATGACAGTAAGTTTCCTCCCCCTGCCCCTCCCACCTCGGCTCAAATGACATTAGTTTGGGTTTTCTACTCCCTGCCACAGAAAGAGACACAACTAATACAAGTCGGTTAAGCCCAGCAGCTTCTCATAGCACCTGCCACAAGGTGTTATATATGCTCTTTCATCTTTTCCCGCCACAGACTGAGCTCAGGGAAGGCTGCAACGGTGTCTCACCTTAGTGTGGCCGTGCCTGAGGAGCTGGGTGTTACATTGCTGGCATCTATTAAATATGTGCTGAGCCAATGAAAGAAAGACGGACACACTTTTTAGCTGTTTGATTAATAGCAATATTTTCTGAATTGGTGAATGTGTTCATTTCAGTAAAAAAAAATCAGATTCCCGTGATAACTAGCAAAAGATTGTTTCTTAATCAAACCTAAGATTTGTCTCACATTAATGTGTTTCTTTAAAACAATCCAACAAATTTAGCACTGTTTTCTCAGTAGAATATAAGCATCATTTTCAAAACTTCAGTCTATAGACCCCATTTCGGTGGTTCAACAACAGTGAACAGTTTAATAGAGAGAGAAGTGAGGTTAATGAGGGAATCAAGGTCCGGATCATGGAGGGTCTCAATTTCTATGCTAAGCAGTTTGGATTTTATTGTGTAGGCAATTTGGAGCCACTGAGGAGTAACCATGCAAAATTCGCATTTTAGAAAGATCATCTTGGCAGTTTCAGGATGTGGGGAAAGCGCCAAGAGATCCCCTGATCTAGAGAAGACACAGAGCCCCGCTGAGCGTATTTATCAAACCAGAGCAGCGGTGGTGAGACCCGGAAGAGGCGGAGGCCGGAATTAGGGGCCAGGTGTAGGGGATGGGAAGAGAGGTCTAGGGAGATCCCAATTTTCTGGTTGGATGATGGCTGTTCATTAGGATTCATAAATAAATAAATAAATAAATAAATAAATAAATAAGACAAGCAGATCTGGAAAAGAAACATTCAATTTTGGACATATCAATTTAAAAAAGAAAAAGAAGAAGATCATGTCAAAAAATATCTGTGGGCTTTTTTCAATCTTTGTCTTTTCTGCCAGGAACTCGTTATTGAGAAGCTGGCTCGGGGTCGGGGCAGCTGGCTCTTTTGCCTTGTACATCCTGTCTGCTCAGCCGCATCCTACCTTGGCCTGAAGGCAGGGGTCACTTCGCTCTCCAGGGGCTTACAGCACTCCTTTGATCAGGGTGCACATCACAAACGTCTTGAAGTTTCTCCTATGCCAGAGCTTTACCGAGGCTCTTATTTGGCAAATGTGGATTGCAGAAATTGGGCCATGGAAAACCACTTTCTACTTTAAGTTATTCTTGTATGGGTTTTAAAAGAAGTTGCAAGGATGTCGGAAAGCGTTTTATTTGTGAAGCTCAACACTGCAATTCCTTCATTCCCAATGAGCATCTCTGATGGTAACATTTTCCCTTCACTGTTTAGTCGCAGCCACTCAGCACCTGGTGGGACGCTAAGGACAAGTGGAAAGCACCTGTTCCACAAGGACGGGCACGGGCTGGGGCGGACCCCAGATTGCGCTTGATTGCTTGTATCTGATTTCTTCCCCTTTCGCTGATAGATGTCCCTACAGCAAATGAAAGAATTTTGAAGAGAGTCCAGGGGTGTAATTAAGTGAGACAATACAGATGCCAGAATTTAAACACTGCCAGTTTTATGTAATTTAATTAATACTGTGGAGAGGAAAAAATGCTTGCCTGTGCAGTATTTTGTGAAGTGAGGAGCTGCTGATGGAAGGGAGTGATTCTGACAGAACCCACAGAAACGAGGAAGGAGCTGCTCCATAGATGGCTCTGTTTGATTAGAAAGAACAGCCACATCCAGAGTCCTGTTTATTATTTTATGTCTGACATTTTACAAGTCTGTGTAAGGTCATTATCTATAGCAATTCCAACAGCATGCCCATTGTGCCTTACAAGTGTACCTGTCTCTTCAGACAACCTTCCGAGCCGTCTCTGACTTACAGCACCTGTTTCCTTGGCGGGCGGCTGGGTGCTGTGAGGGGGCTTCCCTACACATGGGAACCGCGGGAGGAAATTCCAATATGTCGGTATTGTTATTATTAGCTTTTACTTAATCTTTCATTCAGCCAGGACATTTTGATAAATATATATTCCGTCTTCCTCAGAGAAGTGGCGGGTAATGCTTCAGAGGCAGACTCAAAATGAATTTTGGTAATAACCGTGGGTATAGCGCACGGCTCCCTCAATGAAGATCAGGTAATGTGAAAAGAGAAAGAAAGTCTATGCTCAGCGAAACACTCAGATAAGATCCTGATGTCTCAGGTGGCTCCTCACTTACAGCTTACAGATTGTGAATAAGGGAAAACTATTTGAAATTTCAGAGTTTGGGATTTGAGATTTGTCTTTGCTTAGAATGTTTCCTTTTTCCTCTTTGTGCCTCATAGCTTTTTCCAAAACTTCCATCTGCAGCACACGGTAAATGAAAAACAGGGTGATGAATAAAAAGAAATAGAGATGGGGTGTCAGTGAAGGTCAGAGGGCTGCCATCCCTACTATGGTGTGAACTATATTTCTGCCATCTGGACACACCATCCTAAGATTGTTTCTTGTTGGCTATTTGTCTATTGTCATCATATATGCTCATAGGTAAATGTTATAGTCAGATTAATGGATTTGTTAAAATACAGATTCTATAGGACCAAGATAACATGTGGGGAAATGGATCAGTTCTTGATAGTTCAATATATGTATGCCAAATAATTCAAGTTTAATTACATTAAAACATGTTCCCTCCATTTTAATTAAGCGTATTTAAAAATCTACTCTTTGATCCTGTTCAGTGTGTCAGAAGTTTCAGAAAATGTCATCACCTGAGAGGGACCATGACCAAGGTGCGAGAAAAGCCCACTGGAGGTTGTCTTGTTTAAGTGTCTGTCTGATTTACCCACTGCCAAGTAACAAACTACCCCCAAAACGTTGTGGCTTCCCAGTTCCGTGCGTCAGGATTCAGGTAGGGCTCAGCCTAGCATTTCTTCTGCTCTGCGAGATGCTGGCTGGGATCACAGAATTGCAGTCAGAGGGCTTTACCCACATGTGTCTCCTTGGAGGGGGCACTGCAAGGCAGGGACCCCTCTCTCCCTCCTCTTGGCCAGCTCATGAAAGAGCTCTGCGAGGAGCTACAGCCCAAGCTTCAGATAATGGCCCAGTTGGGAACGTTACACCCCATCTTCCTACTTCATTCTCTCAGCCTGGACAGATTCAAGGGGAAGAAAATAGACCTTGTTTCTCAATCACAGGAGAAGCAAGAATTTGCAGCCATCTGTTGCCTAGCAGAAACCCTCCCCTGGCCGCAAATTATTTATATTCTCTGACATGCAAAATATGCTTACCCCTCCCGGGACCCCATAACTCATCCCATTATGGTATCAGGCTCTAATGCAAAGACCATGACCTTGTCATCTGTGTCAGACACAGGTGTCAATAAGACTTCTCCCACAGGCCTCCCAAGGTAGGGAGACCCATGATTACAAAGACAAGTCATCGAGAAGACACAAAATGCATAAGGAGACAGGGACAGAGTACCTACAATAGACACTCTAAATTGAAAAGAGGGAAATGGAAAGCATGTACACAGTGACTCTGAAATCTAGGAATACATGTCATCAATTTCCCTTGCTCACTGAAGAGAACCTAGATCTTCTCATGAGGAGTATTTCTATTTAGCATTTGGCTTCTCCCTTTGAACCACCGGCTTCTGCCTCTGAATGACCTTTCCTTTTCTCTAGAAAATGTTCTATGCTTGCAACAGAGTAGCTTTATGATTGCCCTCAGAATAGGAAGGGGAAAAGGAAATTCTTTCCATTTTGTACTTGGGCTTAAACCGACAAAGCTACATAAACAATTTGGTGGGATTCCAGTGTATAAAATTACTAATTCAATCCTTTGGCCAAACATCGTGCTCACATATTTTTTTTTTTTGAGACTGGGCACTTGCTACATGGGCTGTGAGTCAGGGAGCTGTGGGCATAAGTCTTAAAGTTTCTTAGAAGAAATCTGTGCAGCTCAGAAGGAGAAACAAGCACCTCTTAAAATTTTCTGAGACCTTAACAACAGGTTCCACATTTCACATCTTTGACTTGACCTTAACCTAGAGACTGTGTGCTCTTGGCAGCCTCAGTCTTCGATCTTTGCCTGAGTCACCTTTTACCTTGAGAAACATTTGGCCACTGGACAGGTTAGAAATGAGAGTTTTCCAACCTAACAAGACGTAGTTGGAGTATTTCCTTTGAATTCTGCTTAAAAACTGAACATTTTCTCTTCAAATAACCTCTTTACCCACGTGTTATCCTCGAGAGCTAAGAGGCGGCTGCCATTACTCCCAACATTCTGCCAGGACCTCTCATGTTCTACCTCCCTGCTTCTGCAAATCGCAGTTTGCCAAAAGCTCCGCAAAGCAGAGCTCAGGTCACCACTTTTCCAGGCTTGAATGGTGGTTCTCTCACTGCCTTTCCAGTCTATACCAATAAACTTTTCAATACTCTTCAGCTTTCTACCCACTAAAGCCAACACCATCTGAAGCATTCCACAGCTAATATTATATTCTGTTTCAATGTTTCTTTTGCTGTTTGATAAAGCACTTCAAAAGGCAATTGCTTAAACGATATCAATTTATTATGCTACAATTCTCTGTTTGACCAAAGAGTTCTGCTTTACGCGGTGTCACAGGGAGTGCTGGGATGCCTGGAGTTTCCAAAATGTCCTCACTCGCGTGACTGGTCATTGACATTGATCTCTGGCTTTATTTCAGCAAGGGCTGTGGTTTGGGGCTTTGGTGCTCTTCCATGAGAGTTTCTCCCTGTGGAAGCTGGAGCTTCATGGAGTCACAGGGGCTGGGTTCCAGTCAAGGACATTCTAGGAGGTGAAGACAAAAGCTCTGGATCTCATAAGGCTCAGCCTTGGAAGTTACAAAACATCATTCCAACCACATTCTCTTGATTGGAACAGATTGGGAGCCACCCAGAATCAAAGCACTTATGCTAAAGTCCACCTCTTAATGCAGAAATGACAAGGGCAAATTACAAAAGTATGCACAATGGAAGATACGGTGCGACCATTTTAGTAACACGGGATTTTCGGAGGGGGTGATGGATTTTACATGGAAGAAGACGTGAGCATCGAGGGGCAAAGTGTTATGGGTTGAATTGTGTCCCTCCCCAAATTCACAACCTTCAGTAACTCAGAATGTGGCCTTACTTGTGAATAGGGTCATTGCAGATATAATTAGCTAAGACAAAGTTGTATTGAAGGAGAGTAGGCTCTGTCCTTATAAAAAGGGGACATTTGGACACAGACATGCTCCAGGGGGTAATGCCGTGTTCAGATGAAGACAGACATCAGAGCAAAGCAGCAGACGCCAAGGAATGCCAGAGATGTCCAGCAAACCACCAGAAGATAAGAGAGGGGCCCAGGACAGATTGTCTCAAACAGCCTCAGAAGGAACCAAGTCCACTGACACCTTGATCATGGACTTCTGGCCTCCAGAACTAGAAGAATAAATTTCTGCTTAAGCTGCGCAGTCTGTGTGCTTTTCCTGCAGCCCCAGGAAACTAACATGAGCAGCACTGGGCCCTTTGTTGAGCCTCTACCCTAGTAGGTAAAACAGGAAGAGCAGAATTCCCTTCAGTTGGAATCTTTTGAATGCTTCAAGGATCCAGCTTAGAAGTAGTAATGTTTGCACAGAAAGGCAAACACTCAAAGACTTTCTTTTCTGAGGCAGTTTCTGCCACCTTTAGTCCAAAATTTCATGTGGTGTTATCAGGAACCAGGAGTATGCATGCACGCGCGTGCGTGTGTGTGTGTGTGTGTGTGTGTAGTGTTTTCCCTCCAGATCACAGAACACAGCCATTCTCAGTGACCTACATTGGAAAGACTTCTTTCCTTGGTGCTGCTGGTATTTTTGTTTTAATGTAGCGGGACTAGTAATGAGATCTCAATGACCTCTTCTATAGAGAACACTCCAGAAAGCCAGAATTAGCCAAGCAGATGCCATTCACACCTAAATCTCTACGTGCACAGGTGACTGTGGTCACTGTCAATTTTGCAAAGAACAGGAATTTCGGGACTGTTTTATTCTGGTTTCCCAGGTAGCTGCTTTGCTAGTTTACCCAAGAAGTAATGTTGCTACCTCGTACCAGTAGAGCCCCTCTGACTCCAGTTTAGATGCTGGAATGCATATGAGGGGATGACGAAGACTGATCTGTCTACAGAGGATTGAAATGTGAGCATCTGCTCTAATGGCACTAAAAAGAATTAGACTCGTCAACTACAGTGATTCATAATGATGGCTGTGTTTGCTCGTAGAATATTAAGGGAATCAACCATCCACTTAATTGCCAAAAAAGACTCTCTCTCTCTCTCTTTTTTTTTTAACACCATACAGGATCTCTCTCTCATGCTCTCAATATATAGATTTTTATATAGATAGACATATCCCCAAATGGTCTCATTGGCTCAAACATAAATGTAGCAAAGAAAAATTAAAATGAGCTAATATCTTTGATTAATGCTAGTTTCTCTGTCTGAACTTAAGAGCATAAATATCCCTTTATAAGTAATACTGTCTGCAAATAAGATCAAGGCACTTTGTTAATGAAAAGTATCGATTTTTATAGTGTTTGGGTGAAACCATTGTCAATTTTCAATCTAGTTGATATCCTTTTTAGCCAGCAGCCCTTCGTCCCTGAATATACAGATGTCCCCTCTTCCTCCTTTGCTGGCTTCTCTCCTCCTCCTCACATTCTCTGGGCCTCTTCTCTTTTCCCTCTCCATTCTCTTCCCTCTTGATCTAATTCATTCCTATACTGTCAATCATCACTTCAAGGCAGATGACTCCTGAATCATCTCAATTAAATTGAGGCCTCCCTTTCCAAAGTCCTTGCTCAGACAATCTTCCTTTTCCAATCAAACTGTTTCCAGAGTGGGTTTCTTTCACTTTCTTCTCCCTTTCTGTTCTGACGGCTTGCAGCCTCCCCTCCCCAAGCAAATGTTACCATCCTTAATGGAGCAGAAGACTCATGTCATCCTTCCTGAACCCTCCTGGTCCATTCTGACTCAAGGCTTTCTTTCTCTTGCACACCAGAACACGTCTGCTGCTCGTACAGACTGGCCCTGCTCTGTGCTGGGCAGGAGAGTTCAGTGACTGGATGTGATATTTTGAGGGGGTGCATGAGGTGAGGCGGGGTAAGTGAGAGACTCGGAGGGGAAGCAGGCACGGCCCACCCAATATGACCCATCAAATCAACTCCAGCAACGACTGGGGTGACACGCGTCTCTGAAAGATCACACAGATGCCTTAGAATTAGCTTCACAACTCAATTAAATACTAGTCATACACCACCACCTGACACCTCGTGTCTTACTGAAAATTCCCATTTAAATCTAGTGTTCTTACTTAGCTTCTGTGGGTTTATATTTGGTCTTTCCAGCTAGACTATCATTCTCTAAAGGCAAGATGACATCAAAGTTTTCGAATACCCCTGAGAGGGTCTAGATCTGTGGGACCAGCGAAATAATAAAAATTCACCCAGAAGATATTTTAAACCGTTGCTACTTTGAGTTCATCAATCACTAGAACCTCTTAATTGATTTGCAATCATAACTGAAACAGAAATAGGACCTTAGACTACATGAGTAATGGACGCGAGCAAAAAAAGAATGAACTGGAAAAACGATTATTTGTGGCTTTTAAGCCCAATAGTTAAATGAGTGTGGAGAAACCAGGAACTTTTTTATGGTCATAATAGAAAAAAAAAAAAAAGAGATGTCTAGAAATAGCTCAGAGTCTCCCCTTGAGATATCCCTTAAGGAAATGCCCTTGGCAACATGTGACAAAGATATTGATTTAACCTTATTCCCCAAGTAGAACATGATTTCTAAAGAAAGCACCTTCAAAAATGTAATTTGTATTTGAAAATAAAGCACAGAAGTAACTTGCTTGACAAATAGCAGAGCCCTTGTGTGCTAGCTGATGTCCAGAAACAAAAACAAAAAAAGTTATTAATCAGCTCAAAACAGAGACATTGTATGCTGTGAAAAACCTTCCTATAGAGAATCATTGTACGAGGTGACAACTTCCATTGTTCTCCCAGAGGATTGGGAGCCTTTGAAAAGTAGACATGAAAGTGAATTTCACCTTTTCCACATATTCACTTTTTCCATTTTGTTATAATTTAACTCATTTTGTTAAACTGACCACATCACTTGGTCAGTTTAACAAAATGACTTATATTATGTCATCAGCATAATAACAGCCTACTTGAAATTTATTATTATTGATCTACTTTGGCTAAATAATTTAGAAACAGGAGCCCAGTGACTGAAAGTGACTAAAATCAAAGACTTTTCAAGAAAATGGAGAGAATGGGAGTGAACCAGGAGGTCTAACCAAATCAGAGTCATTGCAGTTGGTTCCTATAGCTGAGAGCGGTCCTGCTTCTGTTTCTCCACTGCTGGCCTCCTGGACTACTGGACGGAATGGGCCAGGCTGGGGCCTCGGAGCCAGGCCCTGACATGTCCCTCAGCAGATACTGTCAAGAGAGCTGCCAGCACTTCTGAGTTCATTTCCTGTGTTCGTTACTTGAGAACATGAATGACTACTGAATAATTATGCAATGAACATGTACAATTGGCTCTTTTTTTTTTTTTTTTTTTTAACTTTGACCGTCTGTTGTGCTGGAATTCCCACTGTAATCACAGATGCCGTCGGTGGTCACAGCCCAGAGAGGTCATGCGCCATCTCAGAGGCTCACTGTGTATCAGGGAAGCCTGCCTGGAGGTGAACCCCACAGACGGGCCTGTCCGCAGCCTGAGGCCCAGGGACTGGATCTTCCGTTTGAAGTCTCATAAAAGGTGTTTTGGGACCTGGACAGTTTTGATGCATAAATCTCTGGCACTGAAAGGTCAATCTTACTCTTGATTCTGGGGTTATTTCAGGCCATATGCCGCTGCTAATATTTCCAGTACAACAGATGATGTGAGTGAGGGCCAAAGGAGAGGAGAAGGGCAGTGAGTTCACACGTATGAAAAAGTCGTATTTCTACCTTAAGTTGATGCTTTCACCTCAAGGGTTAATTACTCTAACAAGCAAAGAACATGCCCAGAGACAGAAACCAAATCAGTGAATCGTGAAACCATCGCTGGAAACAACCAATGCTGGAGCCCTTTCCACGCCAGCACTCGGGGCTCTTGTTGTTTGACCCTCTGCTGGAAAACCTCCAGAAATAGGAACTTACCACCTCCCAGGCCAGCTCCTTCCCACTGAAGACCGCACTCCGCCTTCTAAAAACGTTCTTCTTACGTGGAAACAAAACCTCCCCCTTCTTCAAATTTCACTCCTTCATGAGACAAGGATAAATTCTTAATGAGAACATGAAACTTTCTTGAAAACACAAAAATAAAACTTGGTGATAAGAGGAGTAAATGGCAAATATAAAAGAACTCAAAAACTTGCTGTTTCAACTGGAAATATCATTCCTGATGAACAGGAATATCTCCTAATGAGGATTTATAATTTTTTCAACAGACTGGTGTCAGAAATGGAGGCAGGTGAAGGAAGCATCTCATATCACGCATGTTCTTTGGAAGACTGAAGTGCCCCTGCTCAGGGATCACACCCACAAATTTAGGAATAGTGGAGGAGGCGATTTTGGTTCTCTCACACAGGGCCTATTAGCTAGTCCCTGCAGGAATTACTTTCTTTGATTTCCGTATTAGAATAATATTGTTTCAGGGGCGCCTGGGTGGCTCAGTCGTTAAGCATCTGCCTTCACCTCAGGTCATGATACCGGAGTCCTGGGATCGAGCCCCACATCAGGCTCCTCCGCTGGAAGCCTGCTTCTTCCTCTCCCACTCCCCCTGCTTGTGTCCCCTCTCTCACTGGCTGTCTCTCTCTCTCTGTTAAATGAATAAATAAAATCTTCTTAAAAAAAAAAGAATAATATTGTTTCAAACCTTGAAATTCACCTGAAAATGTGCTCTTCCTCCCAGTTCCTTTAAATTGTCTATCTTCTCTCTCCTGGCCATGAACCCTCCCTTTTACGGTTCCCACTCCAAAGGGGCAGAGTCAGTATCTATAAATACATCCTCAAGGGTCCCCATCACCAATACAAATTCCCACAAAAACCCACTGAGAAGGGAATAGAGACAAGAGGTAGGGTCTAGCAAATTTCTTTTATTCCAGCTGTCTAATTTTCATGAGTCCTGCCAAGATTCCGGCTAAGTGTCTCTTTATGGCCACTGCACATCTTCAGAACTCTGGGAGAGTATGATCTGAATGAACTCTTGTTGCCCTCCTTCTAAGAACATCGTGTGCTTAATGGTTCAGTCTTTTAAGTACGTCCTAAAAAGCACATCTTAGGTTTACAATTACAAAGGTGGGAAACAAGTTTGTAAGTAAATGCGGTTACTGTAAGCCGGTAACCCCAGACCAGCAGCAGCAGCACGTGGGAACTTGGGAGAGATGCAGAATTCAAGAGCTTACTCTAGATCTCTTGCATCTGAAACTGGGTGGATCTCAGCTGTCCGAGCTTAACCAGTCCCCCTGCCCCCCACCCCCACCCCAAGACTCTGATACACCCTGCTCTGGGCCACAGGGGGATCACAAAAAAGGCTTTTCCAAATGAAGAGTCTGAACTACCCTTTCCCCAAAAGTTAGGAGTCATGAAGCTCACAAAGTCACAGGATTCTCCAAAGGAGGGGTTTGAAATTGAAAGTTGCAAACCTCACTGCCAATTGCCGAACTTTAAATTTAAATTCTCAATCTTAACTTTATGATAACAGAGCTTGCTGTGGTGGGAATGATAGGATGTAGTTAACTGCCGTCAGTGACAATGCTTCATCCAGGCTTGATGGGGCAATTTGAAAATATCCTTAAAGAGACAAGTGGCACAATAGAGATGGCAAACGTGTGATTATCTTTGGAGATTAAATCCCCAAACACCGCATGGCTTCTAAATATGTGTCTCTTATTGATTTAAAACTCTTGACTAATAGCTGAGTATCCCAAATACTGTTTCAGATACACAGTTATGTGTATTTCCACACACACTTTGTAAAGGGTTTTAAAGGCATCTCAAAATCTTGACTATTCTTAAAAACCATTGTGTGATTCAGTTCTCTTCCAAAATGAATACAGCTCTTTTCCTTACTTTAACACAAACAGCAGCCAAAGAAGAAAAAGAAGACAGAGGAAGGGAAGCAGAGACAGGAGGAGAAAGCCAAGAAGGACATGGTCTAGAAAAAAAGAGTACAAAGAAGGTAAAATTTACCTGGATTCCCATAGTTTAGCGAAAAGCACTGTTTCTTGTTTTCACGGCTTCCACACCGAGAGCTAGATGAATAAATTAGTGATAAATGAGTAACACAGCAAGTCTCAGAATTGGACTCAGCCTGTCCATGCTGTTCTCGAATCTGCTTGTGCTTTTCAGTACATGTCAGAGACATCCTTTACATTAATAACTGTATCTATTGACATGATCATTTTTAGTTGTTACACAGTGCTCCATTTTCTACATATGGTGTGTATGCCACAATTTATTCACTAAATTTCATAATTGTTTTGTTGTTGTGAACAACACTGCCAAGACTGTGCCCAGCTACCTTGGTTCACCTCTGCTCTGTCTTTGGGAAATGTCACTAGAAATTTGACTTTAGGCCAAATGATATGTTACCTTTAAATTGCCATGCGTGTTGCCAAACATGCCTTTTCAGAAAGGCAAACAACTCCTTCTGAAAATACAAAAGCATGCACATTCTTCTAAACCCCCAGTTACATTTGGTTCTGTCAATATTTTAAATGTTTAGCAATTGAATGAGCAAAATTATCTACTTTCTTGTTTTTTGAAGGATTACTAATGCAATAGAAAATATTTTTCACCCATTTGCAGATCCATTTTGTGTTCAGATGGTCATTCTTTAGTTATTAATTTGTAAAACTTCTCGTTTATAAAGGCAAATATTCTTTGTTACATGTCCAAAATTTTATTATGGTAGTTGTCTTTCTATTAACTTAGTTTAGGATATATTCTCTATTAGAAAAATTAAAAGTGTTTACATATATTTTAAATATCATTATTTTCAATTTATGGTTTCAGACTTCTATGTTTTATAAGTTTTTTTCCCCCTAATTCATACTTCCTTTCCTTTCCTTTCCTTTTTTTTTTTTTTTTTTAAGTCTAAAGATTTGACCACCTATGGTATAATTTAATTGTAATGATGCTATGGGCTTCTACCTTTAAAAAATAAAATTTACCCTGCTGTATCAACACTGTCAAATAATCAGTTTTTTCCCCCGTAACTAGAAATATTATGTGTTTGGCCATCCTCTCTATCTACATGGAGACTAATGAAACTGTATCCGGAAAACTACCTATCAATTCCTATGTGAGAACCACATAGTTTTAAATACTCTGTATGTCTTAAATAACTACAGATTGTATTTCATATATGCCCAGTTTCCCACTCACTATTACTCTTTTCTTTTTTAGAAACAGCCAGGCTTTATTATATGTTTATTCTTCAGATGAAATTGAAAATTGCTTCATCAAGTAACAAAAAAACCCAACTGATCTTTTGTTTCAGGTAAAATTGAATATGCTACAATAAAGCTTAGTTATCAGAGTGATATTATGTAATTTAATTTCAAAATATTCCTATGTTCTCAAGGTTTTTTTTAAGTTGCAATTATAAATGGGGTAGTTTCTTCCATAATGTTCTATAGCTGGCTATGTGTCTATAGAAAAGCTGTTGGCTTTTTAATATTAATTTTCAACTCCCTATCTTATACTGAAATTCTTACTCCTTTTTTCTGGTAGTTTGTCTGTTGATTTCTTATTTTCTGGCTACACAATCATATAATCTACAAGTAAAGATAAAGACGCCTACAGCTTCTAGCATCTGTGCTTCTCAGTTTTATTTGTCCTCTAATTGCCTTAGTTACTTTCCTTATTCTTGACTTTAATGGGAATGCTGCTAGTGCTTTACAACTCTGTGTGATGCTGGCTTTCAATTCAGATGTGAGGTTTTTATCACATGCTATCACCAACTCCTTTTATCATCTGAAAAAGATGACTGTTTTAAAACATGGAGTATATTTTTGAAAAACATGGAATAGATAAGGAATTTCATCAAATACTATTTAGCACTCATCAGAATGAGCATATGAATTCCAAAGTTAATTTTATAAATGTGAATTATAATAGTGAAAGAGCCATACTTTCTTACAGTGACTCATATTTGTTCATCCATTTGCTACTAATTTCTTTAAAAATGTTAACTAGGGATTTTATTTCAAGTTTTATGTGAAATTGTCTATATTTTTCTTTTGGATACTGATTTTTGTAAAGATTTTGAGTTTGATATTTTGTTGAATTTATAAAAATAAATGAGATATTTTCTTTCTACAAAAGCTTATATAAGAGATATTTATTATTTGGAAATTTGAAAAAAAAAATTACTTGTGAAACCATCTGACCATGGCACATTTTTCTGGAATGTAGGCTCCTGGGAAGTGTTTTTAATTTCTTGGATGTGTTTTGACTTATTTGGATTTTGCATTTCTTTTTAAGTCAATTTTAGTCATTTGTATTTTCTGAAAAAGTTTTATATTTTGTCCAGATTTTAGCTTCGAATCCTACAGGACTTTTTCTCTGCCCCTCCCCCCATTTTTCTCTACCTATCTTATCATTTAGTATTTTTTGTTATTTTGTTTCCCCTAAGGAACCAAATTTTGTATGTGTGTATCCATTTTCTATCCTTCTACATTTAAACTCATCAAGTTCCCCTTTTATTATTATAAATCACTTGTTTTTCTCCTGAGGTCCCCTGAGTACAGCTGTGAAGCTATTCTCTAACTTTCGTATTTATTTTTTTCTAGTTACAATTATTTTTTACATAATCTGTTATTACAGTTGTATTTCTTTTTCTGACCTAAGTTTGTTTTTTGTTCTTGTTTCTTCTAAGGGGGAGAATTTCAACATGTTTGTTGAGGACATTTTGTTTCTTCTTTTGGTAATTATCTACCGACTTATGACACGGCAATCTGTACCCTACCCCTTGTTCAGGCCCGAGAGAGCCTCTGTTTCGCCTCCTGATTTCCTGCGAGGACTCCAGCGCCTCCACGGTGTCTCTCAAGGCTCCTGAGCTGGGGTCCCTGGCCAAGGAGGGGCCCTGGGCACATTAGACAAACTTCCTCTCTGCCTCCAGGGCTGAACCTGGAACTGGGAGTGCCACGTGTCCCGGAGGAGAAGTGGGAACAGCAGCAGCCCAGCTGGGGAATCCCAAGGAGACTGTCCTGAACCCCGCCCATAGCTTTGAGCCCCGCCCACCGTGCTGAGCCCCGCCCACAGTCTGAGCTTCTCTGGCTTCTGTCTCACTAGGGCCATAGGCTCCTTCAAGGAGCTGCTCCAGGCTTCACGCTCCTCACCTGTTTTCCCTCCCTTCATCCATGTTTCACTGTCCAGCTGGACTACTGTACCTAGTACTGCACCAGAATGGCTTGTTTTTTTGCCTGGTGTGTCTTTACCTATATGATTTTAATTTTCCAAATAGCCAAGTCATCCGGCTCAGATTATTGATGGGAGTTGGGTGGGGGAGGGTAAAGTCACCTCTATTTTACTCTTAACTCTGTGGATATTTCTCATTCTTTTTAGAATTTAAATTTGTTCAGAAGTTTATCATTAGGCTCATTATTTATTTATTTACTTATTTATTTTTCAACATTTGTAGCTAACCTGAGTCTTTTGTCTGGTGGCTTTTGGAATTCTTTCTGAAATCTTCAAGTTTAAAAGCTTCACCAGAGCTAGTCTTGGTATTGAAGACCTTTCTCATATTATTTGGGAATGTGATAAGTCCCTTTGACATACAAATATTCGTGTCTGTATTTCAGAAGAATATGTTTTCTAACATATGCTGGAATCATCTCATCAGTGGATTTGATTACTGATCACTGGAAAGATCACTATTTAAATCTATATTGTCTATATTGTAGGAATGCCTGGGTGGCTCAGTCTGTTGAGTGTCTGACTATTGATTTCAGCTTAGGTTGTGATCTCATGGTCATAAGATCAAGCCCCACATCAGGCTCCATGCTCAATGAGGAGTCTGCTCGAGATTCTCTCTCTCTCTGCCCCTCCTCCCTGCTCTCTCTCACTCTAAAACAAGTAAATAAATCTCCAAAAAAAAAAAAAAAAAAAAAATNAAAAAAGAAAATCTCTATTGTCTATGTTCTAATGATCATCCTTCTTTGCATCTCCTGTGATTTTATCCGGCCCCCCATCCATCAATTTAGTTTTCTCTTGGTTTCACTAGTTGCCATTTGTAATTCATTTTTAAATCCCATAATATTGTTATTTTTTTGCATAATTTCTTAACTCAGTTATGCCAGACTTTGTAAAAATACTATTCTGTTGTCATCTAAACTCTTTAAGAATCTATTATAAATGAATGATTTTCTTGTTTCCTTGAAAAGTCATTTCTTCAGCTCTCATTTTAGATCTTACTCATTTGTGTCTTTTTCATTAGAGTTTTTTAACCTATCCCATACTGTTTTATTTTATTTTTTATTTTGTTTTGCTAACTCACCTTTGATGGGGGAGCTCCACTGGTCCTACTATCTCCCTAAACAAGATGTAAGTAAAACTTCCTGGGTCCTCCTGCTTTTCACTAAGCACCATGTGGGTCTTCCTCTGACCTGTGGATGCATAGGACTAGTCACCCGTGTTGGTGGTTTTCTCTCCACTGGACCAGCCTGTGGTGACTGGAGAGCAGAAGGGCCAGGGGACAACGGGGGCATCAGAGCTTTTTTTGCAGGTTCTCCATAGATCAGCTGCCAGGTGAGAGGGGTGGCCTCTCCCATGGAAAGTAGACCCCCTCTCCTCACATATGAATGATTGGCCCTATTTCTGTGATGGGAAGCTGATGACAATAAAACAAATCATGGTGATGCCCAAACCTGTGGGCATTTGTGGCTGAGTCAGTGTGCCCTTTCTCTAGGTCCTCTGAATGAGAACCTAACCCCCTTCACTGGGAAGCCAAGTCAGAGGAGACACTCTGTGCGATTTGGCTGTTGTATTTTCTCCCTCCCCTGTTTTTGCTGCCAATGGCTACAGGGAAGTCGGCTGTGCCGGGCACCCCCATCTCATGATCCACACATCTCTCCATCCTTGCCAGGGATCCATCAGGCTCTTTAGACCCACGCTGTGATCCCCACTGTGTGTCCAGAACACTCCCCATTTCATCCAGATTTTATGCTCCAGAAGTTTTCAGTGCGAGAGTGAGGAATTTTGCTCTATTCTTAGTTCTTTGTATTAATTTCTGAAGACATTATTTTCTTTTTGTGGGCTGAAGAGAAGAGCCAGAGGAGTTTGTAAACATATAATTTAGCTGACATCTTTCCCAGAAGTTTTTGTCATATTCATTTAAATTAACTCAGGGTAAGCAGATTTGACTCCATAATATGTAATCTGAATATATGCATGGCCATACTAATGACATATCTCTAGGGTCCTTTAACATAAATATATGACAACTTCTCTAAAGTCATTTTAGAAAGAACTGGAGAAGAAATTCATTTGGCCGAAAGTCTAAAATTTCACAGGTGAAAACAAACGTTGCTTACTTTTTCTTAATCATGCAGTCACAGACATTACTCTCATGTTTATCAAATAATGTCTAACAATTATATTCAGATAATTGGATTTTCTTTTAGCATTTGGGTAGAAGATTTGAAACATGTGCTTATGAAAATAATTGGAATTTTTTAATGCAGGATTTAGCCTTAATTATGTACATATATTTACATTGGCCTTATTATTACAAACAACACAGGGTCCTATCACTTCTACCTATGCACAAAGAGGCAGAACAAAGAAGAGAAGATTCGCCCATGATTTTTCACTCTCTGTGCTTCAAGGCAGAGCTACCAACTTAACAGGTGATCAGGTAGTTTATGTTCAATATCATCCTTTCTAGTCGTTATTTTGATATATGCCTGGGCTTCAAACATGTAAAACAAATACCCAATTGCACAGGGCATCAGAGATATCTTTGCCTGATTGTTGGCAAATTGTTAAACAAATGCTTTCCCAAGGACCCAGACAGCTTTCCGAATCTTCTCTCCAAGTTACTTCCACACCCCCCATGTATGATGAATTCAGGAAAACGAACAAACTGATGCTTTATCTCTGTCTCTAAATGTTGGGACTGAAAGAGGCAGAACTTAATAGCAGCATTAACGTGATAGGCTCTGGAGGGTAACGCAGGTGCACCTGCTTCACAAGGACCACGGCAATTAGGGGAAGAGCGTGGGAGTAGCATGGTTCAGGTGAGCACGACCCTCAGAAGAGTGGCCCGCTGTCGCTCCCCCGGTCACAACAGCTGGCAGATGCTGTCCTCCCCCTGGTGTGGAATTCAGATACCAGACCAGCCCTTTAGCCCATGCGTGGGCTTCTCACATGCAGAGGAGGGTACCACTTGCCTCATAGAAATGATAGGGCTATCAATTATATGAGCTATAGAAAAAGATGTCTAAAGTCTTGAGTTAAAGCAAAACCTAGAAGGCGGTCAGGTGGTGTTTGACTGCCGGTCTCGTGTATGCATCGCATCAAGGCCGGAAGCAGTTCTGTGTAGAAGGTTCCACATTCACATGCGGGTTGCGCTCAGGCAGGTCTCTTCTAAGCGATGGAAGCAATATAATGGATTGCAATCCACGAAACCGTGTACAAACATTTCTCCTTTCTCTTCTGAGCCCTCCGTTGGGTTTTGTAATCAGTGGATTCTGCGTGCACTGAGAATATCAATGAGTGCAGAAGTCAACACTTCCCTCTTGTGTAACTTCCTGAGCGGGTGCATCAACACCAAAACAGATTTCAAACACAAAAGCAAAACCGTACACGTATCTCTTCCAAGGAGTTTTATTGGCACGACCAAGATGTTTTATAGCACCTGAAACATTGTCCGGTAGTTTTGGCGCTGTTCCACATCGGCGTGTGCACACGTCCTGACTCCACCTGGGGCTGGGCGGGGCTGGCGTCGTCGCTCCCGCGCACAGAGCAGGCGCGTGACACCAAGACCTCCTGGCTAAGTAAATGGGAAGCTGCGGAAAACCGGAGGCTTTCTGGACGCAACTTCATGCCTCATTCCATCAAAGCTCATGATCTTCCCTGTTTGAATGCCCACATCTGTAAAAGCTCCCCAAAGAGCTTCTCAGCACTGCTGGAAAACGTAATCTATACTCGTTCTCTTTTGATCTCATGTAATACTCTTCTTTAAATACCAAGGTATTAGCAGATAAACCATGTGGAAATGGGTGAGTAGATGAGTTGCTTTTCATATTGCATTACACGATGGATTGGAATGGATTAAGATTTCATCATTCATCTCCCTTGGCCCCCAAACCTAGTGTTATTTTTACTATTTTAAGCCAAGTGGATATGCTTATATGACTTATGCTCTTCGGCTATGAAATCCATTTGTTTTATCCATTATATTTTCAGAATGATTGATGCAGTGCAAATACATAATAAAAACTAGTAATTACACAGAAAAAAAATCTCTGGACTAGTTACGGCTAACTTGAAGTGGATTTGGGGCTCACATTTTAAGGGTCTTACTCATACATTCTTTGATTAAGGTATTAGAGTCTTCAGGGCTTTTCCAAGACCAACTCATGATCCGATTGGCTGACTGAATTGTATGCTCACCCTTGAACAAGGCCATCTGTGCTCATGCTGAGCTCCACCAGACTGCTCTCCCCTGGCTTTTCACTGAATAAGTAATGTGTTGGGGGATGGGGTGGGGAGGGAGTATCTTAGGAGTCCTTTACGCAAAATGACTTCACCAGTGTATCAGAGAGAAAGCGTGCACAGTTACCTCTGATACCTCTAGAACAAAGATAATATGAAGAGATCAGTGAGTATCACACTGCTGAATATATGTGCCTTTTTTTTTTTTTTTTTTTAGGTTTTCAGAAGTGATTTTCAGGTTTGGAAGTGGAAAGAAAACAGGTGTTGCTTTTTATCTTTCAGTGCTTTCTTTTAAAATAACCCCCAAAGACTAATGACTCATGCAAGTGAAAATGTGGTTTTTTTTCCCCTAAGATGGAACAAAAGTGGAGGATAGCAAATGGTATTTCTGATTTATACTGATGAGCAAATAATTTTAAGTAAACTCTCCATTTTCAGACAATACTGCATGCAGATAGGAATTCAATCAAATGTAGATGAAAGTGTATGGAATGACTGTTAAGTGACTCGTGTTTGGGCACAAGCTTCTCCCTCCATGTCACACAAGCCATACAGCAGGAAACATGGAAAAATAAACAAAATTTAACATCACCATTATTATCACCTAATGTCCCTACTGTATGTGTGGGGGTTTTTTTGTTTGTTTGTTTGTTTTTTGTTTTTTTTTAATTTAGACTTGAAGGTTTCCTGGCTCCCAAAGCCTGTCGACTAATAGTCCCCAGACTGGAAGCAGCACTCCTAGCTAATTCTCTATGCAAGTCCCAAAGCAGTTCTACCATCCCCACCCCGTTTCTGTTTCCTGGGTCCATTCTGTATGCATGAGTGCTGTGGTTAGACCCCTGCTGCCCCAGTGTTTGGAAGACATCCTAACTCGTATGGGTGTATTTCAGACCCCAAGTCCACTTGGCCATGGAGGCAAGGGTGAGGTGGACTATAGAGTCACCACGCTAAGGAAGGAGGTAGAAAAGTCTCTCTTGCTTTGGCGCTGTTATGTTATTTCTGTCCAAATTCACTTGCATTTAGGCATTCCTAAACGCCTTAAGAAAATTACTTCCAATTTCTAAAATTCTTGAGAAACCACTCCCAAGTTAAAAAAAAAATGCTTTCTTCCTCCTTAAGTGCAATTTGCTTTCAAGTATTTCATAGTTCGGTAGCCTTGCCACTCGATCTGCAATTTGTCTTTTTCATAAATGTTAATTTCAAGTATTTGCGAAAGTTGTGTATTTGGGGAAGCGCTCATACATTTTTAAAGCAGCCAACAACAGGAAAAGGAAATCACCTGTGTCTATAAATATAGCTACTGTTGCTGTCACAGCTTCGGCAACAAAAGAGAAGAAAAAAATAATTCCCTTTTATTCCTGCCGTAAGAGTTGCAAGGCTTGAGCATTTCTTTATGAACGTTATAATGAGTTGTAGTTGCTGTCCTTGTGCCCAAACATTGGTTCTGCGTGGCACCTGGGAATGAGGGCCCAACAGCGATCCTACGAAGGTACCCAGAAGTCTGCTGTGAGTTCTATGTGAGAAAGCTCCCCACTGCTGGGGAGGCAGAGGGACTGAAGACAGGACATGGTTAACTGGTAGAAACCAGAGATCCCAGGTACCATCTCCTTTGCTAGAGTTAAAATATAAGAAGTGGAGTTATGTGCTCACAAAAGCATTAGCCTCCGGCCTTGAATTTGCAAAGGCACTAAAAAGAGAAGTTACTATTTTACTGCCATTGATCCAGCGCACTGCTGAGACTCAGAGTTATTGCCAGATTTATTGTAGGGGGTAAACTCACTAGTAGCTAAGTTGAGACAGCTCTCTTGCACTAATTCAGCATTTATGACCTGTCAAAAATATACTTTGTTCATCTCTTAATGCTTCATCCAGAAATATAACTTCTCATTAAAACATTTATTCATCTCACTACATAGTAAGATAGCCAAAACAGAACAAATGTGAGGTATGTATAAAGTGCTGGGGAGCTGTCTTCTATGAAATACCCCAACATTACTCTTGTTTTCCAAGTCAGCTGTCTCTGCCAGTAGGTAGGTTTGCTGGGGCTGCTTTTAAGGATGACTATTGACTACTTTTTTGCCTTGGTAACCTCATCTTTTAATTCACCAGTCTTTAGACTCCAGTAAAATAAATATTAGCGCATGGTAAGCATGGGGCCACAGGAGGAGGTAAGAGGACTCTCTTAACTTGAAACCCAGAGGAAGTAACACCTTTGGTTCCCCTGTCAAGATCTATAAACTGCAAAAAGTAAAGCAAGCGCTCAATGGCACGCAAACACGAACATCATGCAGCGATTTAAAATGAATCTAACCAAACTGCTGTCAGTTAACACCAGGGATTTTTTAAAGATACTATCATCCTGGTGCCCGGGTGGCTCAGACGGCGAAGCGTCTGCCTTCGGCTCAGGTCAGGATCCCAGGGTCCTGGGACCGAACCCCTGTCAGGCTCTCTGCTCAGCGGGCAGTCCGCTTCTCCCTCTGTCCCTACCCCTGCTCGTGCTCTCTCAAATAAATAAATAAAATCTTAAAAAGAAAAAGAAATGTACCTAAAGTATATAGTTAGTATCTGATTATTTTGATCATTAAGAAGTCAAACTCTTGTTTAAGCAAATTAAAAATATGTAAGTTAGAACAGGCGTTTGTGCATATACATGGTTTTTGCAAAGGAAGCAGCAAAATACACGCACGCGCAGACATCATACACACGTGCATTTATACACACACGCATGAAAACATTGGCACACACACACACACACAGGCAGGCGTGTGTATGCCTGCATTGCAGAGACACAAATACAAAAGTACATACATATACATACCTGTGTCTGTACTTGCACACAGGGGCATGTCTAGACACATGCACACACCTACTTGCATGTGCACAAAGGCAGTCGTTTGTGCAGACATATCTGCGTGCATGCACAGCTGTAGGCGTACGTACATGCACGCATGCGTGTGTGTGCATGAGAAACACTGGTCCAAAAACTAGGACCACCGAACTCTACATCTTCATATCTCAGACGTATATGTGAGCTTTTGGAGGCCTGAGCTGCCTGATCTATAAGCTCGCAGGTGAGACCAAGGTCAGTGACTTTCACACCCAGCAGTTTCAGACAGGTGCTTAAGGAGTTTTAAAGATGCCTCATATGAAAAAAGTTTGACTTTTCGCAAATAGAAATAATAAACATGATATATACAAAATGTTTGATTTCTTATAATTTGATATGTTGAAGGCTGCTAATAGCTTAATTTGTACTGGTCCATTCACTCAGTTCTTACAGGAATCTGAAACACAGTTTTTCCAAATATTTTCTTATGAATACATCTGAAGTTCTTGTGATCATATCCTTGTTAGAAAGCCTAGAGCCCCACACTAGTCCTTTTCTCCCCTCCATTACTACAGGCTTCAAACAAAAATGTGTAAGAGTGCATTACACATCCCATGGAGTTGGGCTCTAAGGGATAGCGGGTGCTGGTCCACACTCACCATGGAACGGCAACAGATTGGGTAATAACCATCAAATACAACATGGGCACCATGTTCAAAATTTTAGCACTTAGAATAAATGTAGACACTTGAAATATGAATTTTAATAAACTAAATTGCATATACCAAATTTATTAAATTATCAGCACACTTGGAAATTCACCTCTAGTATTAATAATGAAACTAAAACTTGCATAACAAATACAATAAATGTGAATGATTTAAAGTATCAATGAATATTACAGAATAAGCATGAAAGTATCTGTAATTTTTAAAAAAGGAACACTAAATGTCTCCAAATGTGGCAAAATACTTTGAAAGCTGTTCTCTGCCAAGTAACACGAATATTTTAACTGGCTAGAAAATGTGGCCCTTGACTTTGTGCAGTGTGAACACTTCACAGTTAAGGAATGCAAAAATCGTTTTCAGATACTGTGTTCATTATGCTAAGGTTCACTTCTAGTTTTCACACTTGAAGATCTTTGTCAGCGAGCGCTGTCTCACCAGTGACGGCATGAGGACATAGCCGTCAGCCTGACCTGCGTTGCGACAACCTCCAGTGCCTGTGTCTGCGCTGCACGTGGGTTTGCTGGAGCGCATCTCACTGGTACTCACCAACGTTTCCAACAACTCCACTCAAACCCTTCCTGGAAAGTAGGAGCGGCCGTGAGACTCCCTCTGTCCAGCGGGATGTGAAAAGGAGCGGCGGGAGCCAGTTTCAGGGAGAAGCACGTAATCAGGCTTTTCCAGCACAAACTGCATTTGCCCAGTGACCAGCGTCATGCACACAGAGGAAGTCCATAGTGTTTCGTGACTCTGAAGAGGAATGGCTTCGTTTAATAACCAAATCCCAGAACTCACTCTCTACAAAGTTTATGGGGTTAATCTATCAGATGCATAGTTTCAAAATTAGTTAATTTTACTGCCTTATTAAAGTTAGTAACAAAACAAATATGACTGTCTTGGAAACAGAAGGGGTGAAAAGAAGGAAGGAGTAATGACACAGCCATGGTTTTTCTGAGTGAACTTGGACATTGAAGGCATATGACTATTTCCCTGGATAAAATGCAGTTTCAGATTCAGAGAGTATATTTGCTAAGTTCCTACTATGTGCCAGGCACTGGATTGGAATATAGCGGTAAGAGAGATGAACAGTGGGATTCCCTGCAGAGCAGAGAGCTTATCCTCTGCTGGGAAGGGGGTGCCATGGGGTGAGTCCTGGGGGAAGTGGCAGTTAAGACCTGTAGGAAGAGTGCTCTGCCATGAAAGGGGAATAGTTCTTTTATTACATAAATACCCAGATTATTTTCCTCAGCATGAACTGGACATATGAATGCCCAGGGGAAAGAGAGCATGGCACATTTAGGAATAGACTGTGGGACCCTCTAGTGTAAGGGAGATGGGGCGGGGGGTGTTCAGTGGCAAAGAGAGGAATCTGCTTTAGATGCAAATGACTGGGTGCATTTATGCTATACTTTCTAAAACTACCCTTCAGATTTCAAAGGGAAAAGTTTGTGAACCACATTTTAAAAGAAGAAAAATGTGTCTCTCTAGGGAATTTCTCAAAGCCTAACGAGCAAGTAAGCGTTAAAGTTTCTTATAACCCACAAAGAGTGAAAGTGTATCATTTCCAAAGCTGGAGTTGAATGTAGGGTTTTTTAATAACTCCCAATCAAAGGTAGGCCACGCTGAAACAGCATCGATCTGCCTACCTTCATGCCAATTATCTTAAAATTCAGAAACAGTTGGACACCATAATTCTGGGAAACTTTTAAAAGATAAGATGTAACAACTGAGTAGTGGAACCATGTTTTCTAAAACCAATTAAAAACAACTGCACCTGCTAGGATTCCAAACTGCTCCGTGGACGGTCCTGAGTTAACTGTCGGAGACATACAGCTCTCTCACATGCCGTCCA
Organism: Ailuropoda melanoleuca; assembly: GCF_002007445.2. Taxonomy (NCBI): domain Eukaryota; kingdom Metazoa; phylum Chordata; class Mammalia; order Carnivora; family Ursidae; genus Ailuropoda; species Ailuropoda melanoleuca. The sequence continues at coordinate 105,705,620 of NC_048227.1, read as the reverse complement.
TGAATGTGCCAGAACCTGGACAGCAGCACCTTAAAAACAGGAACGGTGACTTCTTCTCTATGTCTTCTGTGTCATTGCCTAAATGTCCTTAAAATGGTTAACTACTAGAAAGTGTGAACCGACTCAACATAATTCCTTTTGTAGATTTTGATATGATATTAAACACTTGATGATTACTTTTTAAGAACAGATGATGAAATTAAATGCTAAAGTCATAACAAACCTGAGGAAAAGCTACTCAAAATAAGCTGCAACCATCAGATAATAAAATGTGTAAAAGGAATCGGCAGGTGTGTGGGGAGCTGGGTAATAATATAAGTAGCAAGTGATACTGACAACTGTCAATTTCAAACGTCTGCCAGCAGAAGTATTTTGGCACATATTCCGCAGGGTGGACATCATCAGCTCATCAACATTCAACAGGACTCAAACTGCTTCATTCAGTTTTTCCCATACTTGTATTTTAAAAGACATCTTATCTACGGTGTAATGCAGTCAGGTAGGTTGAAGGGTCTCAAAACCAGAAGTCCATCTGAAAACGCAGGTTAAAAAAAAAAAGCAAACATTAAAACATTTCAAATACATCCATATATCAGTAATGGACCAGAAATTGGGGTATTATCTGGTCATTATAAGTAGCCAAGCTCCAACTGAGAAAGAACAGAAATCTTCCTGTGGATCTTCCCATGGGAACCACAGAGAAACTCCAAGTTCAGACAGAATCACCAATGTAAGCGAGAGGTGGACTGTCAGGCGATCCTAGTTCCATGAAGAAGCTCCATCCCCTCATGTATCTCTCTCTTCCTGCGAACGGCTGGTGTCAGGAGCTTTGGACACCGATCCCAAAAATGACTCCATGAAGTCGTTTCTGTCTGAGGAGCGCTTCCAGGGGTGGAGAGGGATGAAGGGTAGCGTTCGAAGGACAATCATGCTCCAGTTCTGAAGCAAAGCCTCCTTGCATTGGTTAGTTTGGAAATTTTGGGGTGAAATTCCATCCAGAGGAACAGAGCTTTCAGGCCAAAGTTTAAGTTTTGCAACCTGGTATAAAGGAAAGATGATAAACCAAATACCGAACACCACCTGGAGTAGAATTCATGGAACAGACACATCAAGAATTTAAAATAAGATAATAAATATCCTCAAAGGCCTAAGGGAAGACAGTAGTATTATAAAGCAGAAATAAAAGACCATGTGGGAAAATAATTGGTATGAACAAATATAATAATTTAGATAGAGAGGGCATTGATGTGGAAAGCAGCAGATGGATAGAACCAAGAATGAGCTGGCGTGCTGGAAAACCAGATGGAGAAACTGTCCCGGGATGGAGTAGGATAGACTAGAGCAGACGCCATGGAGAAAAGCAAAGGCATGTGGGGCATGGAAATAGATTTGCCACATCCAGATAATAAGAGCTGGAGAAGAAGTGAAAAAAAGGGGAAGAAAATATATGAAGACATCGTGGCAAAAGCTTTTCCCAGAATTTGAAATGAAATTTCAGATTTTAAGACTTCTTAAACTCCGGGGCGCCTGGGTGGCACAGCGGTTGGGCGTCTGCCTTCGGCTCAGGGCGTGATCCCGGTGTTGTGGGATCGAGCCCCACATCAGGCTCCTCCGCTGGGAGCCTGCTTCTTCCTCTCCCACTCCCCCTGCTTGTGTTCCCTCTCTCGCTGGCTGTCTCTATCTCTGTCAAATAAATAAATAAAATCTTTAAAAAAAAAAAAAAAAGACTTCTTAAACTCCAAACAAGAAGGATAAATCTCAGTGAAGTTTAGAACAGCAAGGATTTAAAAAATCCAAGGCTATCCCCAGGAAAAGTTGATAGGTGACTAGAAAGACAGATGATAGATAGATGATGATAGATACATAGACGTAAAAGGTGATCGACAGATGGACAGACATGAAATCCATACGCACATGCACACATACATAAACATATAAAAACAGGAACCTGTTTGACATCAAACTGCCCTCAGACACACTAGATGCAAGAAGACAATAAAAGGGTATTTCTTTAAAATTTCAGGAAAAAAAATTTAAAACAGTTTTGAGCAATGGTGAGGACACATGTTCTCAATCAGTCAAAGTCTTGCTCCCTCCTCCACCCTCACATTCAACATCCAATCCCTAGTCAAATCTCCTGATTGTGCCTCCAGGAAATCTCTCAAACATAATTCCTCTGTTCTATTTCCAGTATTTGCTCCCTATTTTATACCCAGATAATGAATCCTCTAACCAAACAATTGCAAAGGTTTCCTAACTCATTCTCCTGCATCCAGCCTCCCACCCTTCTGATAAGTCGCCTGAGTTGTTCTCAGATTTATCTTTCTCTCAAACAATTCCAAGGGGCTTCCTTATTATTCTTCAGTATGCTGCTCAGCCTCTCTTCCCTGCTCTAAGGGATCTCCTGGAGCCCTGCTAGGAGCAAATTCTCTCTTCCTCTCAGTGAGTCGTCTACTTTGGGTAAATACTGAGCATAATGAGCTTGTATTTTAATACTTGATTCCCAACTAGACTGTGAACCCCAAATGGGCAATATGAAGGTTCATTCATTTTGGATTTACTAAAGTGAATGAATCCCCTCTGTATTATAGCACAGTTGGTTCTCAATAAATTTATGGAAATGCTGTTGAACGGCAACACATCCATGAAAGATGCCAGGATTTTCCCATTCGGGCACCCATCTCCATTAAGTCCTGTGCAAAGATAAGAGTGTTTCTGTAATAAACAAGGCCCAGTGCATTCGAAACAGGAAGATCTGCGGGGTGGTCACTCATTTGCATGCAAGGGACATGAGAACATGGCAAAGGAGCTGCTGTAAATCACCCGAGAGCTCAGTGACGGGGCCTCTCGGAACGCCTGGCTCAGAATTATTAATTAAAGCTTCCTCAAGGCTGGTTTGTTTGCACATCAGTTGAGCTAAGCCACACTGGTATCCCTGTAAATAATAAGACAGCCCGATTAGGCCTAGTCATTAATTAAGTGTCTTTGCTGTGGATAAACAGTGAAATCTTTCAGTCTGAGAAGGCCTATGGCGCAGTGATAAATATGCAGCTGTTGACGCTCAAGGAGCACTGATATCTTCATCAGTTAACGGAGCTCCCTCCCCAGGGACACAAGCCTCATGTCACAGGGAAGATGACACATGCTGCACTTGGTCCCTAAAGTTACATCATATGCAAGTTTAAAAATAATCTGAATCAAGAATAAGCAAAAGGGGGATGGTTCGCACCCTTAACTATGACTCTTAGCTGCCACATTTAATCGTCTGAGGCTTTGGCGTGCTTGTGGTACACAAATTTGGACAGAATAATCTAATGGTCTTACTTGTAGGAGATGGTACAAGTCTGTATTGAAAAACAAAAATCAAAACCTCACTTGGGGTCCAGACTCTTCCAAAACTGTTGGTTTTTTGTTCTTTGTTTTTTATTTTTTTTTTATAGTTCAGCAAATGCCCTCAAACTGATGAAGAAAGGAAGTCATGTGTACATGCTTACACCACTTGAAAAGATAGTCATCTCTACAACACATGCTCATAGATTTCCTTCTATTCTTCTGTCCGTGCCAGTGCTTTGTAATCTGTGAAATGCACACAATGTGGAAGGAATTGACTCAATTATCATTCTAATTTCCTCATGAAACTCTACTTTGTAATAGGGGTTAGATCACAGTGTTGGTGAATCTAGCCAGCCTTAGAGAACTGAGGAATTCTCAAGTTCTGCCATAATCACCTCTTATCTCAAGATTGCCAAGAAAGTTACAAGCAGGAGCCAACACAATGTGGGTTAAGCACTGTTGCATTACTCAGCGGCCTTTGCTCCAAGTGGACCCACTGAAAACGTTCGCTAGGGCAGTGGGCCTCACTTGCAAGGATCGCATGGCCTTCTCCTCCCCAGTCCCCAGAGCCTAAATCTCAAAGTATCTGGGCTTCAGCATAGAGAAAGCGGGCAGAGGCGCGTGGGAGGTGCAAAGGACACACACTCCATTTTTTACAAAGAAAGGGATGGAGAAATGAGGAGAAGATGACCAACCATCCAGACCTCTGAGGGTTTGTCTACGAGATGGGACCAGAGCAGGAATTTCAAGACAGGAGATCTGAATCTTCCTGATTCTTTCATTCTTGGACTTGGCACGATCTGCATCTGAGAGTCTGCCCGACCACATTAGCACCTCTTCTTGGCTTAGGAAGGAGACGATTATGGGTAGGAAAGCTGGGCCTGATATGACCAGCCTTGCTGAGAGCGATTTGCATGAATCTCTTCTTGCCCTGACCAACCTCTAAGTCCCTAACAAGCCATATCCTATTCATCCTGTATCCCCTGTGGAACTTTCCTTGGGCTTTGCCCATGATGATGCTCAGTGCAAGCCACTTGAGTGGGTGAAGTCAGGTCAGGCATATCGTGGTCTTTGTATGTGGGGACACTGAGCAAATAGCTGGCCATAGGGGATAATTGAAGGGAACTTCCTCAGGGTCACCCAAAACTGCCTTTGAGGCTCACCTACCATACTGTAATTGACAATTCTTGATTCTAGCTGAAGACACATAATGAATAAATGAAAGGAAAACACATTGGATCAGGAGACTTTATTTATTACTGAACAGTTGCATAATTTTGGGAGAGACTGTTACTGCCCTGGAGAAGAGCTCAGGCAATGAAGAGCCCCCACCATAAGCCAGGAGCTCAGCTAGTCCTTGTTGAAAATTCAACATAAGAACCCAAGAATTCATCCCAGAGCAGATACCGGGACAGTTAGGAGTGGAGGCAGCATGGTTTCTTTGACTGAAGAGGCCTGAGATGTTTGTGGAGTTACTTGTTGGAAATATAAGGATTCTGTCACGCTGGGAAGGGGGGTGGAATTCTACCTGGGGTCAGAAGTCATGTAAGTAATGAATAGAATATGGATGTCACATTAGGAAAAGAGAGAGAGAAAAAAAATTGCCAGCCTTACTTAGTGCAGAATAAAGGGTCAGATAAAGATGTACAGAAGTCCAAACTGAGGTCAGAGGGACAGAGCCCCAGATACCAGGCTAAGGTGTTTGGATTTACAAGTTAGCAAGAAAGTGTCATCACTGATGGGTTTACTCAAGGGGAGTGATATGATTAAAATTAGCATGGTGAGCAAAATGAAGCAGAAGGGAGAAAGACCGACACCAAGGAGATGGAAACAAGCCACCACAATGACCCAAGTGTGACTTGATTACAGCAAAAGCCAAGTTCACGGCAACAGAGTTTAAAGGAAATTATGGAGTCAGAGCCATTAAGAAGAAAACATCCGTGGCTGGGAGAGTGAGGAGCGAAGCCTGGATGGAGGGGCTCGCGTCAGCTGCTGATGAAGGGAAGAGCGCGTGGATCAAGGTCAGGGCACTTTGGGTCTGCATTGCTGAAACGCCATCTGAGCAGAGCGTACAGTGCCCTGCAGACGCTCGTTTGGTGGGTGTCGGGATGGAGTCCAGGAATATGCATTCTAACAAAATTCCCGAGTAGCACTTGGACCTCACTTTGAGAAATTTTAGCTTAAACTGGGACTAATAAACCAATAAATTATATCCTTAAGAATCCTAAGACCTCTGGTTGACACATAGTGCCCACAGACTGTGATGTGGACTCCAGACTTTTCTGTCCCCTCCATCTAAATTCGGTGCCCCTGTATCTCTTCCTGATCACGGCCATCCTTGCCTTACTTTCAACCAGAAGCTAGTCTCTCCTGACAAGCAGTGTCTTCTAGCCTCTTCTAAAGAACCCTGTGCACTGACTTGCCTCTTCCTCTCCACTTCCCTGAGACATCCTTGTCTTTGTAGACAAGGAAGCTGAGGAATCAGAGGGCTTTTCACTTCAGATTCCTTACACTTGCCGCCCAAATATGTTAGTGGGAGGAGTAATCATCTGGACAGGGCCCTTCTAAAAAAAACAGCCCTGTTTCCTGACCCGGGGGTGATGCCCTGACGGTGGCAGAGACCGGAAGCTTGCAGAGCCTCGTGGAGCCCTTCCCCTGGCTATCCTGCAGGGCCCGGAAGGCCATCATGCTCGAGCTGTTGCATGTGAGCACGGCTTCCCTGCAAATACCTAAAGCAAAGAGAGCAGCTGGGAGAGCTCAGCTTTCAAGGCTCCAACTTAACTGAAATTCGGAGTGAAAAAATATGAATGAACAAGCAACACAGAAAAAGAGACGTCCGCCAGGCATGGTGGACTGAAGGGACTCGTCATGTGGAGAACGAATGTCTTCTCATCTGCTCGCACCTGCTCTCTCAAGGTCCCCCTTCAAAACCTGATATTTATCCTAACCCACAACCTCATACAGAATATTGGCTGGAGCCTAGACACAATTTGGTTGGATTAAGGACATTCACCCCTTTTCTGTAGTAAACCACATTATCCTAATGATCAATAAAAATGATAGTGGCTCTTATTTACTGAGCATTTAATACTGTCCAGGTCATTTGCTAAGCACTTGCAATCCCTGTGTCTTGGGGCGGGGGAGAGGGGGTGGCAAAGTGAAGTTGGTAGTTTATCCTTTTTATAAGTGAATAAACTCAGAGAGGTTACAGCTGTTCCTTGATTTCAAGAGCAGGATTTGAGTCCAGGCTGTGTGACTGCAGAGCCTGCCTGCTTACACATCACACGTTACGCAGGAGCTGAACAAGTTGAATGACTTTATTTTAATTTCTTGGACAATAGAAATGAATTAGGAGCGCACATGTTTGGCATTTGATTTTGAGTTTGAATTTTGGATTCCACCCAAAAATGGAATGGTAATTCAATTGCATATGGAAGCTTTATTCATACTTTCTTTTTGTCAATAATTCTTTATAATGACCTGACAACTTACTGTAATTAGTGGAATTGAACTAAAAAAATTTGAGTTTATGTGCTGTGTCACATTCTGCTGCAATGACAATTGCTCCTTGACTCAAGACTGCCAGCAGGAGCCCTTCGCCCCAGGTGCAGAGGGCCCATCAGGAAGGACATAGTTCCCTCATCTTGCTAACCCAGTATCCTTTCTTTGCTAAATACTTCAGGCCAGCCGCACTGCATTTTTGCCATAAAATCTTCTCATTGGTAGGATCATGGAGTTCAAGACCAAAATTTCAGTCACTATCCCAGACATCTGGAGGTCTACCATTGACTATCCCCTCTCCGGTTCTTCTTGGCACACTTTCTTCTGTCCTGCTGGGGCTGTGCTTCACCCTTTCTGTATTTTGCCCTCCTGGTGGTTAGATAAGGGCTTCTCAGCACTCTTCTGTAATTACAAGGAGCTGAAAAACAATTTTTCACTGTGGTAAACTCATATGAGGGGGTGACATTCCTTTTCCTTAAAACAGAACATCTCTGCTTCAGAGATTCCTGACATCTCCATCTAAAGATGTGACCTGATATTTCAAGCACTATGTCATGTTAGCAGAAAAAAATGTCACCACATTTTTAAATTTATTTTATATTTTCCCCATGTGCGTGGATATCTATTCTCTTTGGACAAATGTCTGTGTGGGTGTGCACGGCTCGTGTACCACAGGCTTGAAGCAGACGCTCTAACCAGTAAAAACCTCACAAGGAAAGGCCGCACACTTGGAAAGGAAAACAGACACTGGCCCCCAAGCGCTCTCATTTGTTTGCACTAATAGGGTTCTCCTTTACATGGCCCCCTGATGGCCAGTAGCCCTAGACGCAAACAGTATCTCCTCTTCCTAAACGCTGCAATTCTCAGATTTTATTCTTCATGCAGCATCCTAGCCATGTACCACCAGCCTGTTACAGTCTGCAATATTTAATCTGCAGATTTTTCCATTTACAGGATGGATATTGGGAGAAATTGGATCTCACAGCGAAGTCAGACAGTTTATGAATTCTTCTTTTTGAGAGACACAATTTCTTCCCGTAGAACCTATAAAGAATAGAATAGGAGCTGGGCTTCTTTTACCATTTAGTTTGGGTTCACATTTCACATCTCAAAATGCAGGAAGAAAGGGGTTCCAATGTTATTTGACCCAATCCTTCCTTCAATTCTCCTGGCATTTATCTCTCTTGTGTATGAAAAGCTTCTTTTGAAGTCAGAACTCCAGGCATGGAGGAAGGAGAAATTCGTCAAGAGAATTGAACTCGGTAAGATTAAAATGTAGTTTTAATATAGCTGTAGCTGACACATGTCAAGGAGATAAAAGGAAGATTCTGGATTCTAAGAACAGTGCTAGAACTATGAAGCACTGCTTTAAAAATACATATTATTTTGATTGAAATTTGTAGGGAAAAAAATCAATATAATCAACCACTCCAGCAAATGGATGCATTGAGAAAATGTACTCATCCCTACAGTGTTCATTTTTTAAATGGAAAGGAAAAAAAAGGCAAGCTTTCACTGAACACATTTCTGATATGTTTCCTAACAGGCAATATTTCTAAGTGTACTCAACCTAGAGAACCTTCTCTTTCCAATTTTATCCAGAGCTACTCCCACACAAACAACTTTATTAACTCTAAATGAAAGTTGATAAATTATACCCATATCCTAACACAGTTGCAATAGGATATCAGAGTCTATTTGAAAATGATCAGTTAATCTCTCTTTGAAAAAGGACAATTATACTAAAAATTCAACCTTATGTAGAAAAAAGGATGAAATTCTGGGAGATTTATTTCAACATTTACCCCTTCTTGTTAGTATTGTCTCTCACACTCAACTCTGTAAACCGTAGAATGCATTTGTATGACTTTTGCCATCAAATAAAATTTCCCTTATGAGGATCCTAGAAAATGACTCCCAACAACACAGGTCAAAAGTCTATGTCTCCCAAATTCTAAGATAATCCCACGGAGTTTTCATGATAGTTTTGCCCTAAATTTTCTGATTTCTGTGTGTATAAGGGAAGGTCAAATTCTAGAAAGAAAATTTTTACATTGCAAGTGAAAATGTTTATTATGACTATTATTAACTATGAAAGAGGTGTTGGAAAANCCTTATGTAGAAAAAAGGATGAAATTCTGGGAGATTTATTTCAACATTTACCCCTTCTTGTTAGTATTGTCTCTCACACTCAACTCTGTAAACCGTAGAATGCATTTGTATGACTTTTGCCATCAAATAAAATTTCCCTTATGAGGATCCTAGAAAATGACTCCCAACAACACAGGTCAAAAGTCTATGTCTCCCAAATTCTAAGATAATCCCACGGAGTTTTCATGATAGTTTTGCCCTAAATTTTCTGATTTCTGTGTGTATAAGGGAAGGTCAAATTCTAGAAAGAAAATTTTTACATTGCAAGTGAAAATGTTTATTATGACTATTATTAACTATGAAAGAGGTGTTGGAAACATGAAGTTCAGGCTAAGTAAATACGTTTAGTTACTTCCTCAGCTCCTTGTTTCATAAATTATGATTGCCAGAAAAAAACCTCATGGTTGATATTTTGCTTGATTTAGTCTCAGGAAACAAACAAACAAACAATGGAGACAGAAATCTAAGTCGCGCTCTTCTTTGCTCATTATATCTGTATGTAAGGGACAGCAAGGGAAAAGTCATTTGGTGAAGAAATGATGGATTGTCTTTTGCCAGGCAGAGTTCGGGATGCCTCTGAGGCATTCAAGTAGACACAGGCACTTGGAGATTTGCAGGTCTGGTCAGAAGCTCCGAGGGGCAGTACAGGGTAGGTGTGTGGACTCAGGAGTCCTGGGCACTGATTGTGACTGAAACCATGAANACAATGGAGACAGAAATCTAAGTCACGCTCTTCTTTGCTCATTATATCTGTATGTAAGGGACAGCAAGGGAAAAGTCATTTGGTGAAGAAATGATGGNTGGAGACAGAAATCTAAGTCGCGCTCTTCTTTGCTCATTATATCTGTATGTAAGGGACAGCAAGGGAAAAGTCATTTGGTGAAGAAATGATGGATTGTCTTTTGCCAGGCAGAGTTCGGGATGCCTCTGAGGCATTCAAGTAGACACAGGCACTTGGAGATTTGCAGGTCTGGTCAGAAGCTCCGAGGGGCAGTACAGGGTAGGTGTGTGGACTCAGGAGTCCTGGGCACTGATTGTGACTGAAACCATGAAAGTGCATAGGACCACCCAGCAAATAGGTACAAATAGGGAAGACATGAGTACGGGAGCAACAGCACCATAATTGAGATGCTCAGAGAGGAGAAGCCAGAAAAGAAGAATGAGGGGGAAGTAGCTGTTCCACAGTGTAAGGGAAAAGGAGGTATCAAATAGGAAAGAATATCTTATTGTGTCAAAAACTACTGGGAAGTCAAATAAGATAACAGTGAAGACGGACCATGGAAATCAAGAAGAGATCATTTGTGGCAAATGATTTGGTGAAAGCAAAGCCAAATTCTCTGATGTAGATAGAAATTGGGAAGAGACGAAGTGGAAAAAAAGAAGTATAGATAATTTTTTTGAGATTTTTGGCTATGAAGAGGAAGAGATAGATAGAGCAGGTGTTTAAGGGGATGTGGTGACCAAGGGAGCTTCAAGGCTGTTTGTTATAAAGATTGAGGGACATAAGGATGATCCAGACACAGATCTTTTAGGAAGACACAAGAGATGGGATCGAAATGTGGAGGGTCTGGCCAGACAATTTGCAAAATGAGAGTGCAGTTATTATCCCTACTTTATAGGAAAAACAAACAACAGCAAATGAATCTGAAGGTTCAGAGCTAGTCAGACACACATTCAGTTACTAATTCTACCTCCCTCTAGCTATATCTCTGGGCAAGTTTCTGCACTTAAAGCACAATGATTATATGTACTGTAAAGAGATGGAGTGAGACATGTATTGGGCAAGTATAAAGTGCCAATAGTACAATGCCTGGCACAGAGTGAGCACTTTGGAGTTTGCCATAGTACTGATGGGGCAGTGGTTTGGGATGTGTGTTTGTGACAATTGTGGTTGTGGATAGAGCTATAGAGTTATTAAGCCAAAGAGCCAACCTTTACACCTATGTCATGACTCCACATTCAGCATTTGATACCACACTATACTCAAGAGAAATTAAAAACTATTTTGAAGTAAATGAAAATGAAAATTATGTCAAAATTTGTGGGATGCAGCAAACACAGTGCTTAGAGGCATGTATTGGAAAAGCACTGCCTGCATGTATTGCCTGCATGTATTGGAAATAGAAAAAAAAAAATCTAAATTCAATAAAGTGTCCATCTTAGGAAACCAGGAAAAAGAGAGCAAATTAAATCAAAAGTAAGCAAAAGAAAATAAATTGCGAACATTTTATAATGGAAATAAAAGTGGAAATCAATAAAATTGAAAACAGGAAAACAACAGAAAAAGTCAATGATACCGAACGATGTTTCTTAAAAATGATCAATAAAATTATAAGCTTCTACCCAGGCTAACAAAGGAAAAAAAAGAGAAGACACAAATTAGTAATCTCAGAAATGAAAGATGAGACATCACTACAGACACAATGGACATTAGAAGGATAATGAAGGAAAGTTAAGAACATCTCGAGACCCACAGATTTTATAACTTGGATGAAATGAGCAACAGTTGTATCTGCTCCTCTGTGGTTTTTCCTTAATATCAGGGCTGGATCCTCTTCCTTACCTGATGTTTAAGAAACATAGATTTTTCTAATGCTTAGCTGAGCCCTTACCACTTAGGAGGTATGTTTACATGTTTCTCCGATGAATGAGTTTCCCCAAGTTTCCATCCTCTGTCCTTACCTTTTCTCTTTGAAATTGACCCTCACTTGTCTCACTATCAGAATTCTTTTTTTTTTTAAAGATTTTATTTATTTATTTGATAGAGATAGAGACAGCCAGCGAGAGAGGGAACACAAGCAGGGGGAATGGGAGAGGAAGAAGCAGGCTCATAGCGGAAGAGCCTGATGTGGGGCTCGATCCCATAACGCCAGGATCACACCCTGAGCCGAAGGCAGACGCTTACCCGCTGTGCCACCCAGGCGCCCCTCACTATCAGAATTCTAACTGTCAGCTCTATGGAGTGAATGTGTCCTCATAGATCTGTCTCCAGTCACCAAAATTGCAGGTTCATATTTCCCAACTGCCTGAAAGATACCGTGACCAAAATGATCCACAGTGATACCAGTTTAAGAGTCTATAAACTGAATTCATTGTCTTTCTTTCCTTCAGTGCTTGGGGACATCCTCAGGATATCCAAATTCTGTTAACGTGCTTGTGTTCTCATTGTGAAAGCCTAACATTTCAGAAAATATCACTCCTCCTTTTCTCTTGGTTAGAAACAACGTTGGTTGTTTCTAATGATCTTGACTCCATCTCACTTTGTCTCTATGCTCCTGGCTCAAGATTTTATCTCTCATTGGATTAATTCAACAGTCTCCTAAGATATTTTCCTGTTTTGTGGTTCTCCTTGCACAAATTCATCTGGTACACAAATCTCAGAGCTAGAGAAAAGTTTTCAGAAACTGAAGTTAATTTGATATGGCTGGACTATATCATTCAGCCTTCTTTTCTTCTAGATCATGCCCATATCCTCGTATCTGCTTTCTGACATCCTCACTTTTTTTTTTAACTTAGAAAACGCTTCAGAGTTTACCTTTGAGTGTCCAGTTTTCTATGGCTCTCCTTTGTAAGGAAAGTTGGTGATAGGCAATTTTCTCTCAAATGAACTGATGTGGGTGGGAGAAATGCATTACAATTCTAGTAACATATCCACTGCCATTAAAATTGGCACATCCCATTGACTCTAATGCACTAGTGCCTCTGACCAAACAGTCAGTTAATTTCATCTGCACTTTGAGCTCTTTGTTTCCCCTTCACATATGATAGCACTGCCCAGAGAGTTTTATATGTGCCCAATGAATTCCATTTATCTTTTCCTCTGCCATAACCCTGAAGGGCCAGGTCGTTTTTATTTCTTTGAAAGTCACAAGGAGAGGTTTAATATTATTTTTCACCAGTTGGATCTCAAATAATATCTGTGTCTTTGGCTTCCCCTGGGGTTCAGTCCATGAGCATTACTGGCTAGGGGTCTGTTGGAGGGAAGAGAAAGAAGTTAGCATATTCATTCTTCTGGCTCCTCACAGAGTGGCAGTGCTGCCTGTGGTCTGGCCATGTCTCTCCTCTGAAGAGGATAGATCCTCTTTGGGCACCTACTTCCCCTCAACATCACCAATCCTCTCCAGCTTCCAGTAACCACTCACTCCCTGTGCGTCTCCATCCTGGGAGTGGTTATGGTTTTGCCCACTGTTACTAGTCCTGGGGAACTACACTACCCCTTGTGATTTTCCAACACACTCTCCACATCTTTGAAAAGCGTACCTTTATTAAGCATTCCTCAGATACCAATTTTGACTATATGCCTCCTGTGGGGACCCAGATGGACTCAACCACTTACTATGTTGCCTATGCCACTTATTTGATTTATATCAACCTCAGACTCCTCATTGGTAGAATATGTTGCCTATCTTTCAGAATTTTTGTGAAAAACAAAAGATAACAAACCTTTCCAAAAGCAAGAGGCTCAAACTTCATGCAATAAAAATATGATAAGTATAGTATCATAAAAAATTTTTGCATAGATGAAATGGAAAAGATAAAAGAAAACCTGGAGGACATGTTTGCCTTATATAATAAACAAATTTTTAAATATATAATGAGCTCTTACAAGTCAACATAAAAAACTAGAAAATGAATCTGATAAATGGTTAAATGTAGTCAGTAACAGAGCAAAAATACAAATGGGTTTAACATTTTTAAAAAGTGTTCAACCACACATCTAATAAAAAGAAACACAAATTAAAACCACAATGAGTTGTTTTTTTTTTTACCTATCAAAATGAAAAAGATCAAAAAGCAGGATAATGCATTCTATTGATGAGGATGTCAGGAAATCTGAACTCTCATACATCATTGACAGGAATGTAAATTGGTACAACCTCTTTGGAGTGGAATTCAACAATATCTAATAAAATAAAAAAGCACATATGCCCTGGGCCAACAATCTCACTTTCAGAAATTAATTTTCTAGCTATGCTTACATCAGTGAACAAAGATGCAAGTACAGAGCTATTCATTACGGCGTCACTTACGGACTCAAAAGATGGGAAACACCCTCTGTTTCCATCAGTTTGGGACTAGTGTAGAGCTTTGACCTCAGAACCCAGTGAGGCTGGAACAAGTTTTCCTGATTCCCTCCCTTGTAAGTTTCTGGATTATGGCTTACCAAGAGAAATGTGTAAGGTGAGCAGAGCAGAAGTGCAGTTCCTATGGTATTTCCTCCTGCAAGTTCTCTGCATCCTCGCCGGGTGCAAGTTCAGCCCTGTGGTAGAGGGTACCAGCTATCCTGCAGGTGCCTTGAGTCGTCGACAACAGAGGTGGTGAGATACCTGGTTTCACTTTACCCTCACAGTTCTAGTTCGTCCTTTGTCCCCCACTTCATGCCCAACTGCCTATGCTAATGACTTCAGACTGAGTACCATTTACGGGGTCCACAGACATACAGAGGCTGCTCAACCAGCCCCCAGACTGGAGGGTCTAATTCTTCTAAATCACTCAAACCATCCCTATTTCTCTGATCAAACACCTACTGATACAATTAGTTAAAATAAATCATGAGGGTGCTATAGCCATTGGAAATAATAAAGTAGTTCTATATATGAACATAAAGCAATGTCCAAGACAATATTATTAAGTGAAAAGACTGAGGTTCAGAAAACTATATATCATATGCTACCTTTGGTTTTTTAAAAAAAAGTCGGGGCAGGCCCACACCCACATTCCACACTAACAGGTACACCACCTTTCCTGTCACGAGCTCTCACAGGAAGGACACATACAGAATAGCAACTGTCCTCTGGGGAAAAGAGCTGGGGGTGGCAGGGTGACCTTCTGTTGTACATCTTTGGTACTGCTTGACTTTTTTCCCCATCAACTTGTATTAATTTTTAAAATAATAATATTTAAAAAATGAAATGACTCACTGAAATCTTGTTACATGAATCTCCCGAGCACAAGGGTGTCTGGGAGCAAAAATTCCCGTCTACTTCAAGGTCCTTCTAGCTGGACTAAGAATCAAGTTGCATGAGGCAGATTAACAGGAGAAAATCAACTTGAATAGTGTACGTATGAGTAATTCACACAGATGTGGAAATTCCAGAAACAGGCAAAAGGTGTATGTGTCATTCTGAACTAAGAAGGGGGCAGGGGTCTGGGACTTCCAGGAAAGGAATGCACTTTCCAGGGTGATAAGAAGGGCAGAGGTTTAGTGATTAGATGTTTGCCCTGCCGTACAGATGGGTCGCTCACGGTCTGAATTGCCTTCAGCTCCAAATAATCTGTGTGCCCAAGTGGGACCTTCTGGAGAGACCGTCCTGAAGTCCTTCAAGGGTGCTCAGTAAACATCAAGCTCCTCGCCCTCCTCAAGGCTCAGCTCTTACCCTCCCACCTCTGTAGTTCATCTGTGTTTCTCCCCGCTGCAAGACAGGCTGGTACTGTGAGACACGTTATAGACATGTTGGATAGAACAAACCAGAACATGAGAGGGTGTTCATGTACTCTACTCAACCTGAGAGCCAATGACACAGTTATCTTGATAAGGGCATTGGACACACGACTCTAGTTGCTGGAATAGGAAGGAGAGAGATCGTCAACAGCTTGTTGTTGAAACAGGAGAAAGGGGAAGGCCTCGAAGTTTAACGAGGGTGCAAGTGGAGAGAGATACTGCCTATGGCTGCTGGCTTTCAATATTTCACTTACGTCTCCCTGGAAAGGGGGAGCACGGACCCACTATGTGAAAATTTGAAATGCCTATAATGCAATAAAAGTCCCAAGGGCTGAATTCTGCTTTATTTATAGCTGAAAAGTTTAAGAATTAAGTATGTATGTGTATGTATTGTATATGTGTGTTTGTACTCAAGATCCTTAGGACTACATTTTTTTTTTTTTAATTTACAAAAATGAAAAGCTTCCTGGGAAGTCACAGTGAGGAGGACAAGCGATGTGGCTGAACGTATACTGGCAAAAAATATTTATGGCAGATTATCAATTTTATGAAAGAGTCACACACAAATATAAAAGACGCTGGTAAAAATATAACTTAACAAACCTCATTGTCTTGAGCAAGGCTTATTTTCAACTAACTGGTTGTGGGAATGAGTCACATGTCATGGGCTGTGGGCAGACGGAGCTAAGCTCTGCTCTGCGTCACCCACACAGCATCAGGAATGTGTCTGTTCCTTTCACATCACTTCCTCAGAGTAATTCCCATGGGACCTCACACACCAGTGCCCTTCTTCCTCTTTGCAAGGCCTCTAGCCAGCAAAGAGAGTGGGCTTATATTTGAAGGAAGACAATAAGTCTGTAGATGGACTCTAAAGATTGTACCAGAAAGAAGGAAGGACAGAATGAACGGTTGGCATATTACCAGAGATCACCAAAGCCCGCCACGTTGCACTCCTAGCTGTTTTCCACGTCTGCACTTTAGTCTGGCCTTGACCCACGGCTCCACAGGGAAGCAAAGCGAGTAGCAGAGACAAGTGATGTTTCAGAAATGAAGCAAAATCCTTTAAAAACGTCTGTAATATGATTGTACTCTGAAGACCAAAGACCACAATGCTTTTTTTCCCCCCTGAACATCTAAACAGACCTGTACGTCGCTTTTAGGATGGAATCAACACGCCCTCCAAACTCGCATCCACGGCCATTAGAAAAACTAACTGAAAACGAACAATTAAATTTCACAGATACATAATTTTAATTCCTTTCAGATCGGTGTGGTTTTCCTTTGTTGATTAGCCCTAGCAAGTCAGACATCAAGCTTTTTAGAGGGAGTCCTCCTTTTTAAATATCAGTTGGTCAGAGAGCATCCAAGAAAAGGAAAAAGCATCTGTGAGTAGGCAGCATTTGCCCTGCTGTGATGCCTACTTATCTTTCATCACTCATGAGCATCGCAATCATTATTACCAGGCATTTATAGACCACCTTTCCTCCCCAATCAGCTTATAAATGGTTTTACAAATGGATTAGAAACAGCATAGATATGGATCGCTTCACACAGCACAAAGTACGGTCTCCTCAAGGGGAAATGCAGGAACTTCTATATAAATCAGGATAACATTAGGTGAAGGTTTAAGACCAACCATGAAGAATGGCTGATTTGCTTAAAGCTGTAGGGAATATTAGATAAGCAAAGGGCATTTCCTTCTCCTGGTTCCAAGGTCAACGTGGCCTTGTCGCCTGAGGTTTGAGGTTAATGGATGGAGCTTCCAGACGGTGGTGTTTCCAAGGGCTAGTGCACCATGTTTTTATCTTCTGGTGGGAGACTAGTCAAGTCACAGCAGGGCTTCCCAGTGTCTCGGCGTCTCACCAGCAATGCCACCCTGGCCTGGTGAGCTCTGATGACACGGTTAAATGACTTTCCAATGCTCACAAATCCATCGGGACCCAGGGGTCTGCATGCTGGTGTCCTCTTCTGTAAAGACAACAATGGTATTTTCCTACAGGATCCAACATCACAAACCATTTTGGTTTTGTGCAGAACCTTGCCACTCTCATCAGCTCGAGCTGCTTCACATGGGCCCTCACCCGTGGTGACTTGGAAAGGATTTGTGATTCTTATCAAAATGGTCTCTTCCGATGTTGTCAGGAGATGCACCACTGATCCCCCCTTTCCCTGCGAGTCCCACCAAGCCCCCTAAAGCAGCACTTGCTTCGAGCTAACAACCCCCTGTCAGTCCTTTGTGGAGACAGAGAATCAATCTACTTTATCTCATCCGTGGCTATTAGAAGTGAATTTCCTCAGGGCAGTTATGAGAGATGCCAATTTTTAATGAGCCTTGCACTTGATATTTACTATATTTAGATGCAGACCTCTCCTCCGTGGATTTGGTGAAGTTTGCTAAGAAACTTCGGTTTTCCACAACCTGTCTATAATGATAATATGGGTAGTGGCACCCACAAGCAAAGGAAGCATGCACTTAAAAAAGATTCTGGAAGTAAAGGTCGCTGGGTTCTTCCCAGCTGCTAGAGAAGGGGGGCTCGCTGCTTGTCACGTCGAACGTGCAAGACTCTCGTTACCATGCGGCTTCTGACTCAGCCTGTCTGGGAGAAGGCCTGAGGTTTTGCATTCTTTTTTTTTTTTTTTTTAAATATTTTATTTATTTATTTGACAGAGACAGACAGCCAGCGAGAGAGGGAACACAAGCAAGCAGGGGGAGTGGGAGAGGAAGAAGCAGGCTCATAGCGGAGGAGCCTGATGTGGGGCTCGATCCCATAACACCAGGATCACGCCCTGAGCCAAAGGCAGAAGCTTAACGACTGCGCCACCCTGGCGCCCCTGAGGTTCTGCATTCCTAATAAGCATCTGGGGTCTGCCCGCTGCAGGCTGGCGGACCACCCCGAAGGGGCCGAGAGCTAGGTTACTTGCACCTTTCAAGTCCCACATCTGAACTTTTCCCAGCCAACACACTTGCTTGAAAATTCTCTGTGCAGGAACTCCTTGCAGTTCCTGATCAGATGTGACCAGAGAACCCCTCCGTGACAGCCCCACCGCTCAGGGAGCAGCAGAGTGAGGGGTTCTCACTAGAGAAGGGAAGTTTGTGAGAAGAAAGGTGTCATGCAGCAAGAGACCCATGTTGCCTTCCCTTCACATTCTGGCATTCTGCATGGGTTGTCTGGCCTGGCTCCACACAGAATGCAAAGTTAGGATCTGNCTGAGGTTCTGCATTCCTAATAAGCATCTGGGGTCTGCCCGCTGCAGGCTGGCGGACCACCCCGAAGGGGCCAAGAGCTAGGTTACTTGCACCTTTCAAGTCCCACATCTGAACTTTTCCCAGCCAACACACTTGCTTGAAAATTCGCTGTGCAGGAACTCCTTGTGGTTCCTGATCAGATGTGACCAGAGAACCCCTCCGTGACAGCCCCACCGCTCAGGGAGCAGCAGAGTGAGGGGTTCTCACTAGAGAAGGGAAGTTTGTGAGAAGAAAGGTGTCATGCAGCAAGAGACCCATGTTGCCTTCCCTTCACACTCTGGCATTCTGCATGGGTTGTCTGGCCTGGCTCCACACAGAATGCAAAGTTAGGATCTGTTGTAAAACCCGAAAGCTAATTCTCTCGATTTTAACGACAACTAAGAAGCAAAAGCCAACGGAGCTGGCCTCCCTGCAGAGGGCCCAGGTGGGCTTCACTGAGAGCATCGGCAGCAAGTGGGCACACACGGAGAGGGACCAGGCACTGGGGTCCGGAGACCTCCACCTGGAAACCTATGCGGATTACGTGCGGGTGCTCACGGGTCTCCTAGGCAGAAGCTGAGGGATGCAGGAGGAAAGGGCAGGCAACTGCTAGTCCACGCGAGAAATGAGTGCATACAACATGGGCTGCGAAATCCATCACTGCCTTTCACTGGGGAACATATTCCCAAGTGGCAGTAAATCAGGTTTGATATTGAAAGAATAGAAAGAGGAACAGAAGCAGCTACAAAGTGGAGGCACTCCGAAGACCCAACAGAGGGGTTGATGGTCCTTTATTTCACAGTTTGTTCACAGCTCACCACTGCTAGCCCACAGCCGATGTTCGCAGAAGAAAGGATGTTGTATTCCAATCTGGGATAAGCCATTTCAGCTCTGATCGCGTTATTCAGATGGCCTGGGGAGTTCTCAAGGAGTGCACCAGAAACGTGCACTTGGTAGAGACGTCTGGGTCTGGCGTGCCTAAGTGAGTGAGGGCTGCAACTGGCAATGAGTGCATTCCTCCTCTTTACACAGTCTACGTACCTTCCGGGACGGGAGACGTTGTGTTCACTGCTGAGACAGAAATCAGTGTAGGAGCTCTTCAGAGGTGGCCATGTGACTTTTCCTTCTATTTCTCCGGTGTGTATTAGAGTCTGTAGAACACAGAGGGATCAAAAAACATTCACCAAATGAACACAGAGTAGTTAACCCTGAAGTAATTACACAGTGCCAGGCACTACACTAACGTGCTTTGTATGCATTATCCAAGGGGGGAAAAATTAATACAGAGGATACAGCCATTCTTCCTGGGAGGATTAACAGATTAGTCAAGGCCTATTAAGAAATCTCCTGCAAGAATTTTTTCAGAAACCAGGGAGCACAGAGGACAGCATAGTTTTCCAGATAGTGATGAACTAGATTTCCAAATAGATCTGGTGTTTCCAGAACGTTCCCACAAGATGATTTGCCTCAGTTCCTGCTCTGGGCCTTATTGATTAGATGTTTGTTTTTGGGCGTGAGCATCCCCTCTGCCT
>NC_048227.1:105656635-105684548 GCF_002007445.2 Ailuropoda melanoleuca | reverse complement strand
TTTTTTTTTTTTTTTTTAAAGATTTTATTTATTTATTTGACAGAAACAGCCAGTGGGAGAAGGAACACAAGCAGGGGGAGTGGGAGAGGAAGAAGCAGGCTCATAGCGGAGGAGCCTGATGTGGGGCTCGATCCCATAACACCGGGATCACGCCCTGAGCCAAAGGCAGAAGCTTAACGACTGCGCCACCCAGGCGCCCCTGAGGTTCTGCATTCCTAATAAGCATCTGGGGTCTGCCCGCTGCAGGCTGGCGGACCACCCCGAAGGGGCCAAGAGCTAGGTTACTTGCACCTTTCAAGTCCCACATCTGAACTTTTCCCAGCCAACACACTTGCTTGAAAATTCTCTGTGCAGGAACTCCTTGCAGTTCCTGATCAGATGTGACCAGAGAACCCCTCCGTGACAGCCCCACCGCTCAGGGAGCAGCAGAGTGAGGGGTTCTCACTAGAGAAGGGAAGTTTGTGAGAAGAAAGGTGTCATGCAGCAAGAGACCCATGTTGCCTTCCCTTCACATTCTGGCATTCTGCATGGGTTGTCTGGCCTGGCTCCACACAGAATGCAAAGTTAGGATCTGTTGTAAAACCCGAAAGCTAATTCTCTCGATTTTAACGACAACTAAGAAGCAAAAGCCAACGGAGCTGGCCTCCCTGCAGAGGGCCCAGGTGGGCTTCACTGAGAGCATCGGCAGCAAGTGGGCACACACGGAGAGGGACCAGGCACTGGGGTCCGGAGACCTCCACCTGGAAACCTATGCGGATTACGTGCGGGTGCTCACGGGTCTCCTAGGCAGAAGCTGAGGGATGCAGGAGGAAAGGGCAGGCAACTGCTAGTCCACGCGAAATGAGTGCATACAACATGGGCTGCGAAATCCATCACTGCCTTTCACTGGGGAACATATTCCCAAGTGGCAGTAAATCAGGTTTGATATTGAAAGAATAGAAAGAGGAACAGAAGCAGCTACAAAGTGGAGGCACTCCGAAGACCCAACAGAGGGGTTGATGGTCCTTTATTTCACAGTTTGTTCACAGCTCACCACTGCTAGCCTACAGCCGATGTTCGCAGAAGAAAGGATGTTGTATTCCAATCTGGGATAAGCCATTTCAGCTCTGATCGCGTTATTCAGATGGCCTGGGGAGTTCTCAAGGAGTGCACCAGAAACGTGCACTTGGTAGAGACGTCTGGGTCTGGCGTGCCTAAGTGAGTGAGGGCTGCAACTGGCAATGAGTGCATTCCTCCTCTTTACACAGTCTACGTACCTTCCGGGACGGGAGACGTTGTGTTCACTGCTGAGACAGAAATCAGTGTAGGAGCTCTTCAGAGGTGGCCATGTGACTTTTCCTTCTATTTCTCCGGTGTGTATTAGAGTCTGTAGAACACAGAGGGATCAAAAAACATTCACCAAATGAACACAGAGTAGTTAACCCTGAAGTAATTACACAGTGCCAGGCACTACACTAACGTGCTTTGTATGCATTATCCAAGGGGGGAAAAATTAATACAGAGGATACAGCCATTCTTCCTGGGAGGATTAACAGATTAGTCAAGGCCTATTAAGAAATCTCCTGCAAGAATTTTTTCAGAAACCAGGGAGCACAGAGGACAGCATAGTTTTCCAGATAGTGATGAACTAGATTTCCAAATAGATCTGGTGTTTCCAGAACGTTCCCACAAGATGATTTGCCTCAGTTCCTGCTCTGGGCCTTATTGATTAGATGTTTGTTTTCGGGCGTGAGCATCCCCTCTGCCTTGAAGCCAGGACAGTGGTTTCTGACATTTGAAGACATTCTCCTTTCTGGATGTGACACTACCAGGTTTGAGATGGGAGGGACAAAATGTGCATAACTGACATTCCTGATAAGGTAGGTCTGTGGGCCTTCGGAGGTTGTGGTGCCTTCCTCTCCAAAAAAAAATGCCTGTATGTTCAAGCACGTAAGTTAAGAGTGCTTAAACCAGAGGCCAGCTCTCGAGAATGGAATCTGGAAATAATACCCACAGTTCGTTAGTTTTCCCTGAAGCCGCAGCTTTACGGTTGAGCTCATTACCATTCTCCTCTTGGGCTCTTGAGTCCCATCGCCAGAACCTTTTGCTGAGGTGCACGCCTCCAAGAACAGTTAGAGAAAGTCTCTTTGATTGCCTCAGAGGCTCTGAGCACCACCTTTGTCCAAGACCTCAAAGAGAGAACTAAACAGCCATGCAGTTTATGTGTAAGAATGAAATTACCCTCAATTATTTCCTTAATGGGGAGGCAATGGGAAGTTAAAGCTCTTTCCTGCTGTAGCAAACCAAAGTGTGGGGTGAGAAACAGCCTTTTTCCACAATTTACTTTGCTTAAATTCAAAGTTGTTTTGTTACAGCCCAACATTCCCCCAGAGGAGTTCTGTAGTTTTGCAGCAAATAGCATTTGCATTTGCTCATTGACTCACTCTCAAGTTTCCTGTAGGAGAGCTTCAAAAGATCCTTGCATGCTGCAGGAGCTAATGACTGCACTCCCCGGGAGTCTGCTCAGAAAACGGTTTCCCTGCAATGACTTGCAAAACTCACAGCCTACCTCTTGGAAAAATCTCAAATGTGATAATTAGAGCAATAGGCATTTTCACAGGAGAGGAGGTGTATCTCAGTGATGGGTGTTCCAAATTCTTGGATTTCAGCAAGCGAAACACAATGCAGTCAGGGGAAAACATTTCTCTGCATAATCCAAGGCCAAAGTGGAATTTAAGGGGGAAATGAGACAGGTTCCTAGAGTACCCAGACGAGGTCTGGAACTCATGTCTTTCTGGCTTATTGTGTTTGATGGAGCAGGACAACATGAAGAAATAATGTTTTCTATTGCAATTAGAGATCAGAGTTTACATGTACCCCAAACTCTCTCCTTTTCCAGCACTGCATCTTTGCCAACGTCACGCAAACTCTCTCAGTCCCTGTGACTCCATCTGTAAAGTGGGGATCTTAATACCTACGCTACCTATTTTGCTAAGAGGAGTAAATGAAATACAAAATAAAAGTTTGCCAAACAGTATAAACTGTCCGAGGACGTTCATTGTCTTTACTCGCCATTACTGGACCTCTGCATAATCATTTTTTAATTCTAAAAAACAAGAAGGTGAGAGAGAGAAATGAAGCCATATGTTATTAATCTAGAGGCAATGGAAGCATGAGACAGAGAAAAACAATCTGCCTTTGCCTCGTGATATAAACAGTGGAGAATTAGAAAAACCGGTGAGACAGTCTTGGAGAGCTTACTGTGTGTGTTTGTTGTGTTAGAGATAAACTGAGGTATATTAAACAGTTTAAGAGTTTACCTGAGCAAAATTGGGTTTGAATGGGGCAGCACCAAACAGGAACTGGTTAGGAGTCCTGGGGCAGGAGCCTGAGAGAAGGTAAAGAAACAAAACAAAGAGATTGTTCCATTGGCTGCAGCTTAAAGACCAGTTGGCTCTTTGCGATGGGTTGTCCTTGTGGTTGTGGTTTTGTGACCTTGAGGCATTTACCGTCTTTGATTTTGGTTTGCTTGGGGTAGGAGGCCAGGGCATGAGAGCCAGCTCAGTAGAACGGCCTCTGTGTTTAATTAATTTAACAGTTTGCATGTTTGTTTGGGTTTGGTTTGACTTTTTAGAGCCGGAAATTCTCATAGCGATGATCTGGCACAAATGTCTCGTTTTACTGAAGGGAAGACTTAAACTCTGTGAGATGGCCGCGTCATCCCACATCTAAGACGGTGACAGAGCACGGGAGGAGTCCAGTTCCTCTGATGCACATGTGGTGGTACTGCTACCGTAGCTGCTTCTCTTCGCTGACTCCCCCAGGACGCGGAGGTTACCTGATCCTACGGTTCCCGTGGAGCTCCGGGCAGATCCCCGTCCTTCTGGGCATCACTACAGTAAACTGTGACTTCGGCGATTTCCTTGATGTCATCTCTGGATCGGCTTTCTCATCATTTTCCTTTTAGGTCATCCAGGTTCTTAAATTCATCCAAAACAAGGCCTTATGTGAGATTAGGAAAAACTGCCCATGACAGGCACTGCTGTCCCATCACAGCACAACCCTGTTGACCTCAGACGTGGCCTCAGACCCTTCCAACCCAGGGCTTGAAAGACTAGCAATAAGGATTGTGCAAAAAGAAACTTATTTGCCATCCATAGATTAAATGAGCTCAAATTCTCAAATGATATGATTTACTTCTATGGCCAATCCTGAATGAACTGTCCCTGGTGTTTTGTCCCCTGTTATCTGTTCCCAATCACGGTTTCCCTCTAGGGCTGCCCCGATATGGATGACTGTGACCTGATGAATGTGGTAATAAAGTATTCTAGAAAATGCCATGGAAGAAGTTTGAAAAAGAAGGGCTCCCTCTGGGGCTGGTAATGGGAACCGCAGTGGAGCTGGGAAGGCAAATCGGACGCATCTACAATACCGATCGATACGTGACGTGGAGTCAAACTGTGCTGAGCAGCGTCCTGGAACACTGTTGTGTCCCAAGAGGCCTGCAAGCCCAGGTCAGGAGCTCCCTCCTTTCCAGCCGAGCTGTACTTTC
Source organism: Ailuropoda melanoleuca (assembly GCF_002007445.2). NCBI lineage: Eukaryota > Metazoa > Chordata > Mammalia > Carnivora > Ursidae > Ailuropoda > Ailuropoda melanoleuca. The sequence goes on along the minus strand of NC_048227.1, from coordinate 105,680,017 downwards.
CAGATAGAGGCCGTGATGGAGGTGTGCCACGGGACAGAGAAGGTGCCTTCGGAGCATTTGGATCCGGTGTCGCCAGGCAACACCCATCCTGTCTGTGACTGTCATCTATTACACTGCAGGGACACTCCCGCTCCTTCCTTGAAGACATGGCTCCCAGCCCCTCTGCTCTCCCGATGCTGTTCCTACTGTGACTCTTGCTGATTTCGATTTTCACCAAGATGACCTTCCACTAGCCTGGCCACTCTGTTCCTTGACCTCTTCTGTGATGACCGTCATTTCTACACTCCAACCAACTCGTTCCCTTTGCCAAGCCCCAGGTATTTTCATGACAACAACAGCAAACATTCTGCAATCTAAATTTCAAGCATTTGCTCTCCACTCCCCACCTCATTTTCCAGATCAATGTCTACACTAGAGGGCATACTAGCCGGTGTGTTAGGACCGATAGTCTGCCAATCCTGTCTTTCCTCTGTCTCTCACTTCCCTCGTCTCCTTTCTTTCTTTGACAGCTTTAATTCTAATAGCAATTATTGCGATCACTCCCTTGGATTGGCCCTCAACCCCCTTCCAGTCTAGGTGAAGTGAAAACCATGGTTAAGCCCAACTTGTCCCCAACCCCCGCCCCCCCCGTCCCTGGACATCTGCAACTGAGCACAGCAGGAGAAAAAATACATCTCCATGTGGACTGAAATTTGAAGTCTTGAGCATTAACCTCAGGTGGGCCCTTGATAATGGCTGGCCATAAAACTGTATTCCCTACCCAGCCACTCTCCCTCTCTTCCAGGCTAATATTGCAAACCTCACTCTCTCTCGTTAAACCTTGTGCACCTGCTCTTCCATCCTCCTTGTCCAATGGCCGTAACTCTTATTTTAGCTACAGTAGGAGTCCCTAGAGGAAGATCTCACTGCTCCCACCATCACCTGTGCACCCCTCTGTCCATGTCTGCCTGCCACAGACTCACACCAAACTGCCTGTTCAGCATTGCCTCCGCTGGATGGAGGATTATGTACTCGGTCTGTGCCTAACTTCCCATTTATAAAGCAGGGACAATAACATTGTCTACTTTTTTCAGCAGTTTTGGTCGTGAAGCCTGTAAGAAGCACCTGGCCCAAGGACACACACCACGTTTATTTGCTGTGATTGTATTTTCTATGCACACGTGCTCTGTCTCCCCTGCTCTTCTTGTGGGTGAGCGACCACCCCCTCCTGGCAAAGGGCACCCCCTCCACCTGGGCACTGGGCTCTGGTCTCATCCCCTCTCACCTAAGCAAGGACAACACTCCGGGAAGCCAACCTCCCCACAAGACTTTTTCCCAAAATAAAAAAAATATATAAGATGCAGCTATTTTGCCTGTCTCTGAGAACCTCTCTTNAGCACAGGGCACCCCCTCCACCTGGGCACTGGGCTCTGGTGTCATCCCCTCTCACCTAAGCAAGGACAACACTCCAGGAAGCCAACCTCCCCACAAGACTTTTCCCCAAAATAAAAAAATATATAAGATGCAGCTATTTTGCCTGTCTCTGAGAACCTCTCTAGACTCCTACGTTTCCAACTTTTGCACTGCCTTTTCCTTCTTACAGTCAGACTACCTACAAGAGTGGCCTCTCTCCCATCTTCAATTTCTCTGCTCAGCTGTACCCACCCCAAGCNCCTCCTGGCAAAGGGCACCCCCTCCACCTGGGCACTGGGCTCTGGTCTCATCCCCTCTCACCTAAGCAAGGACAACACTCCGGGAAGCCAACCTCCCCACAAGACTTTTTCCCAAAATAAAAAAAATATATAAGATGCAGCTATTTTGCCTGTCTCTGAGAACCTCTCTAGACTCCTACGTTTCCAACTTTTGCACTGCCTTTTCCTTCTTACAGTCAGACTACCTACAAGAGTGGCCTCTCTCCCATCTTCAATTTCTCTGCTCAGCTGTACCCACCCCAAGCAGAGTTAGCCCTCACCGTGTCACCAAAACTGCTTTGTCAGGGGCACCAGGGTCCCTTGAAATGATTTCTTCACTTGGCTTTTTGGATGTCACAACCGCCTGCATCTTCTCCTACTATTTCATTTGCGTTTCCTTGGACTCCTTCTCTACACCAGCCCCATTTCCCCACACTTGAGATGTGGGTGCCCCAGGGCTTGGTGCCTGGCTGTCTTCCACAGACCCTAAGTCCCTGGCTGGTCTTCTCCAATCTTGTGGTTTTCCGTGCCACCTAGGGGGCATTCCCCTGCATGGATGTCTTCAGTGTGGACTTCTTTCTGGTCTTCTAAACTCCAACAACCCACTGCCCTGCAGCTCCCTTCGGATGTGACCGTACCGGACGCGGCTCCTCACCGTCCCCTTCAGACCCACGTTTCTGCCAACCATGGCACCTCAGCCCATGGCAATGCTCTCTTTCAGGTCCTCAGGCGGAAAACAGGAAAGCCAATCTGTCTTCCCCACTTTCTCTCATATCCCTCGTCTTCTTCTTCTTTTTTTTTTTTTTCTAAAGATTTTATTTATTTATTTGACAGAGATAGAGACAGCCAGCGAGAGAGGGANGAAGCCAATCTGTCTTCCCCACTTTCTCTCATATCCCTCGTCTTCTTCTTTTTTTTTTCTAAAGATTTTATTTATTTATTTGACAGAGAGAGAGACAGCCAGGAGAGAGGGAACACAAGCAGGGGGAGGGGGAGAGGGAGAAGCAGGCTCCCGGCGGAGGAGCCCGATGCGGGGCTTGATCCCAGAACGCCGGGATCACGCCCTGAGCCGAAGGCAGATGCTTAACGACTGAGCCACCCAGGCGCCCTATCATATCCCTCGCCTTAAGCATCAGAAAATCCTGTCAGTTTTACATTCAAACTACCCTCAAAATCTGGCCAACTCTCAACCCCTTCACTTCTTCCTTCTTAGTCCAAGCTCTGAGGATTGCCATGTCCACCTCCCTGGGTCCTGGGCTCCTCGTGCCTCTTGTCAGTCTATTTTCAACAGAGTTCCAAAGGGATCATGAGCCATTCCGGTTTGGAGTATGTCACTTCTGAAAGCCCTCTGGTGGTGTCCTTATCACTGAGACCAAAGGCCAAGTGACATTGGCCCACGGGCCCCACAATGTCTGCTTCCACACACACTGCACTCCTTCCCTGGCCTCATTTTCCATGGCACTGGCTCACTTCCGCCATGCTTCTCCTAGAACACTCTGGCACACTTCCGACTCACTGTCCTTCGCCTGTAATGTTCTTCCTCTGACGCCTGATGTCCACCTCATCCCCTTCCTCACCCCCTCCGGTGTTTGCGCAGACGCCTCACTGAGGCCTGTCTTGGGCACTAGATCTACAATGTTGCCTGTCACTGCTTCCATGCTGTCTCCTCTCCCTGATCTGTTTTTCTGCTCCCCCCCTCGTGTATCCAGAAGTACAGTATCTTTTTCCTATTTGATTAGTCACCGTGTGTCTCTGCTCCAGAGTACAACCCACATGTGGGCTGGGACTTGATTTGTTTACTGCTGTCTCCNGTGTGGGCTGGGAGTTGATTTGTTTACTGCTGTCTCCTCAGCTGTGAGGTGAGGACTTTGCCCAAAGAGAGGTCTGGCCCTCTTCCCTGGCATTTTGGAAGTAACCTCTAAACTTACCTAATTTCTTCAGGGATAGGAGTGTCTTAGTCATTCCTGGTGGGCCCCTTGGACCCCATCTGATAGTTTATACTAAAGAAGGGACTCGTGGTGACCTCTCAGTCCACCTCCAGGGAAGGGAGATGCTGGAGATTGCATTTAACGTTGTGGGCAATCAAGCAACCAATCAAGCAGGCCTACCTGCTGGAGGCCCATGGAAATCCCTGGACACCAAGGCTCAGGTGATATTTCTGGTTGGCAATCCCACACGTTTGCTGTCACACATCTGCGCCAGAAGGGACACGCACCCAGAGTCAGAGGAAGCTGTGCAATTGACGCTTCCCTGACTCTGCTCCATGTGTCCCTTCTTCTGGCTGACTTCAGGTTCTAGTGAGTTCTGTGAGTCTTTCTAGTGGATCACTGAATCTGAAGGTGGTTGGAGGAAACCATAAATCAGTCATGGGTACAGAAGCGAGGGTGGCTTTCTGTGGACTCTTCCCTTAGGCTTTGCAGCTGGACTGTAACTGTGCACTGAGCTCAGAGGCCCTGGGTGGACATGGCTTTCTGGGGGCCGTGCCCTTCACCTCGCATGTCGGTTAACCCTGGATACGGGCTCTGAGACCTGCGCTTGGCCTCGTGAGGCATCCCTAAGTAGGTGTTGGATGAAGACATTAATGAATGAGTGAAAAGATAAGCCTTAACCCGGCTCTACGTTTGGAAATGTTCAAAATAGCAATTACTAAGCTCAGCTGATATTCAGCACATTTTTCCCAGGTTCCATTTGCTTCTGACCTTTGGGGGTCTTGCAGGACATGTGAGGCCAAGGACCAAACTTTGCCTTTGTATGAGCCATTCCTGAACTTACCTAAAAGGCCTTCTGTGAACATTCCATATGCAAAACTAACAACGACATCCTTTTTATTCAAAATTGTCATGTGATTGACAAATTTTGGAGTAAGCAGTCTCAGGTAGAAACCTATTAACATGTGCTGAGTGTAAAGAGAACAAACCTAAGGGATATAACAGTGTTTTATTCTGTAATCGAAATACATAATAAAACAAATGTGTGAGTCATCTAAGACAACGATTAATTCTAATGTTAAAATATGTTTTAAGTTATAATTTTTAATTTTTTTAAACCCAAACTATTTTAATCCATTCAGATTAAAAATTCTATTGATTGTTTTTAAAACCAGAGCCTTTCAGTTTTATCTGCTAGAACATTATATTCTTAGAAAATAGTCAGCCGTAACCTCAAACAGAGGGGAACGTAAGAGGGTGACGATTAAGACTAATAATAGAACCCTCTTCTTGTGTGCTGGAAGCCTGAAGGGAGCCTGAGACCTTCCATTGAGAAGACACCCTCTGCAATTTTAAAATTGCTACAAAATGTTTATCTGAGATGAAAGGAAGAAAATGGGGTGATATAGTTTCCTTTCAAATTAATGGTAAATAAAGGCTTCCTTCTTTCATACAGATTTGACTTTTTCTTGAAAATCCCTAAAAAGCTAGCAGGGAAACAAGGGGATAGAAATCACGGATGACCCAATTTGATAGTCAGTGCAATTCAAGGTTTGCAAGAAATTTCTGGAAAAACCTGAAACACCATTTATCCCATGTGACACAGGCACACGTGTCACTGGAAACATAATGCCAGTAATCGATGACGAAATGTCAATTATGGCTCGGGGTTGCACAGGGAGGGATTCTATCAATCTTATTACTTTGGAAAATGTACACACACGTTAGTATTTTCCAGGTCCTTTTCCAAAACTGCCCAGCAATGAGAAATATATGAGAACAAAAATAACTTTGACACGGGATATCTTTGGGTGACAGAATCAGCCGATTCTTTTCTAACCTATCATTAGGGTCTGGGTGATCCTCCTGCTCTAGAAATATGAGCTTGGATAATGAGACCTTCTTACAATGAGACATGAACTGAGTAAATCTCATTCAAGATGTAATTTGAATTTAANCAAGGTGTAATTTATTTAATGCCTTGTCCGTAAAATAAACAAAGTATCATAAAAAATTTAATGGTACACAGTGAATCAAGAAAACTCAAAAAGTGCCCAAAACTGTGTAATCCCAGCAAGAGCACTTCTCTATTTACTGCAACATGTTGTGAGAAGAGCTGAGCTCATCACGGTATTTTTGTGGACCGTCACAACACGGACTTTCTCTGAACTCACTGAGCCGCTTATGATTGCTCTTCTTGCCAGCTTTTAAATCATTTTACCAAGTATCCATGCTTCATAGTCGATGCTTTCACGTTTATTAGGGATCTATGTGCTCTGGGCACAAAGCCTGGGATTTCAAAAGAAGAGGGTTTATTGCCCAAGACAGCCATTCCCCAAGAACAGTTCTGGTGGCACGATTTGGACAGAAAATCCTCACTGCCCCTGTTTGCTCAGGTGAACCACATGGCCCGCTGTATCATTTAATCATTGTCCAGGAACTGGGCTCTTGTGCCAGAGATGCTTCTTGTTTCGTGGTGCAGCATCGGCAGTGAAAAACATCATGGACTTTTAAAATTGTTCCTGCCATCATGGACCTCTATCTGCCCCTCACAGAGGCAAGCCGGGCAAATACTGGGTACCAAGGAGGCAGAGGGATTTTCACTATGAGTACAGTACGGTGAGTTAGGGGACAAGTTTGGAATCTGAGGGTTTGAATCTCAGAACCCCCACTTGTTATATGAACATGGATAAGACACATAAACTTTAAGGACTTCCATTGTCTTACCTATAAAATGAGGATTATATGCCTGCCTTCTAGGAGTGCCATATAGATGAAAGGAGATAACACATTTAAAGGAATAATCCCATGCCTAAAATATAATTGTCAAAAAGTGGCTCATAATTATTACTATTAAAACACACGTAGAGTAAATTTACATATTTTCAATCGTAACTTGAAAGCCAAGTGTTTACACACACACACACACACACACACACGTATAGGTATATGTATTTTGAGCAACTCATCTTTCAGAATTCAGGTTAGAATAAATTTGTATGGATACTGCTGTCTTGACAAGTGAGAGGTGTTTGCTGGTTCCCTTTCTTAAGTGGAAGACCTGAAGCGCAAAGCAGCGATTTCTCCAATGTCACAAAAGAAAGTTTTCTTCTAAAAGTTCTGCTAATAAAAGGAAGTCCAAGGCTGAAGTTAGAGAGGACGTAACTTACAAGACAACAGAGCAGAGGCCCTGGGGACACTGCTTCGTTCTAAAGGGGCCGTTGGCCTCCCTGTTGATGACAGGGCACCCCGATTTGCTGAGACCCAGAAGAGTCAAGCACGCTCCTTTGCCAAAGAAAGTACAACACGGAGCTCCAGATGGGGAAAATCGCCCGGAGCAAACCGACCTGTCCCGATGACATTACAAAAGGCCCACCAGGAACCCTTAGCTGAGACAAGCGAGTGACTGTGGCTGCGTCATCACGGTCTCCTCTCTGTAAATGCAAGACGCCTCGGAGAATGTCTTCAGTGTTGGCAGCAAGGACTTCTGTGTGGCGCGTGTTCTTGCTGGCGGCTTCCTCCCTGGCTGGGCACCCTGGGACACTTGGAGGGGCATCCTGGCTGTGTCCCACTTCCCCTCCCCCCAGCGTCGATGTTTCTGCTGAAATCCCTCTTTTTAAAGGTGAGATAATCAGCTTTTGTTCCATTGGCTTGGATCAAAGACAATCTCCCGGAAAGACAAAGCCACCCTACGCTGGGGGCAGCCGGCCTCTGTACTTGCTAGCAGGGAAAGGGACGGCATGTTTTATTCCTTTTCCAGGACTGGAAATTCTCATGCCCTAGAAACCCCAGCAGCAGAACTGAAGTGTTTCCCAAAGACAAACATCCCTATTATGAAGGGGACAGGACTTTGGCAGCCACCTTCAAACTGTGGTGGGCAAGTTGGCACCGGGCCGCCCTGCCTCGTAGAGGGAGAGCAAACAATTCCTTTGTCTGCTGTCCATGGGGCCTGGACTGGGCGCCATAGTCAGGAAGTTCTCTTTGAGGCCCGCAGCCCCTCTGTCAAAGCCTGCTTTCTCCATTTAGTGCTTTCCTAATTGTATTATCTGACTCCTCCGGAGAAACAGCGGCCTTCCCTGTCAACTGTGGCTCTGCCCCCCGCCAACGGCTTCTTTCTGACTCCCAGGGAGAAGGGCAGACACCTGAGTGGGCTCAGCCATCCCTGGGTGTGGGCTGAGAAGGCCTCCTTGGCTGAAAGCAACCAGTGCCAAACACGAGGACGTGAGTGTAGAGTTATTGCTCTAATAAAAAAAGAGACTTCACTTTACACAAAGCCCCTGCACGTGCCGTGGTTATAAAATCTCTGGAGTTTCTACATGTTCTCTAAAAATGTCAAATGGGAAGACCGGTGACGTGATTTGGCCGCGTCCTGCTTTCCGGATCATCTCTGGTTTGCTGTCTCTGTTCTTAAACGAGAACTGCATTGCACTCCCTCCTTTCTAGTGAAAAGGGCCCCGGAAGCCCCTCGTATTTTCCTGGAGGGTGACCTCTCAGAGACACCTGGTCGCCAGGCCCCCCACCAGGGACCCTGTGCTTCCCCTGGAGAGAGGGCTCAGAAATGTGCAGGGCTAGTTCTCTTGATTCGCTCTCTCCTGCCAGAGGGTAAGAGGGAGAAAAGTCTATAAAAAGGAGCGTGCACGTATTTCCATGTCATAAACAATATTCCACAAGCCTCCTTGCTGCTGATTAGCACTCGAGGTGAGATATTCTGAAACTGTTTTCTCCACCAGGTCCTCCTTATCAAGGGAAGCCTGGCACTGCTGATTACCACACCGACTAAAGACCCTGATTAAGAAGCCCCCCTCCCTGCCCAGGCGAGAGTCACCAGTCCCTCCGAAGCTCCCTGATGGTGACCGCCCCTCCTCTGCCACTGTGCTCACTCTCAGCTTTTATCTTACTAAAGGAAACAAATGCCCCATTTTGTGCTGTGCCTCATTTAAAAATAAGATTTACAGGCTTCCTCTTCCGCTCAGCCCTGCACACCTCATTCAGCCTCCCTGGCATCTGTTTCTCGGTCCAAACCAGGAATACAAAGATTCTCCTTAGCTGTCTTAGAATCCTTGAACACGTTCCAGCTCCGCCGAGAACACCCAACCGATCTATCAGTTAGATGTACGTACACACGCAGAGAGAGGGAGAGACGGAGGGACAGGGAAGGACAGGGACGAGACAGGGAGCCCAGGGACATGGTAGGTGTGTCTGTAGAAAATAATGATCCTAACTGCTTAGCCTTCCTGTTTTACCAAATGATTATTCTGGCTGCCAAGTATTCATGGCTACCGTCCCTAATTAAACCTAAACGACAGGCCCACAGGCTATGGAGTCAGAATCCTACGGTTTTAAGTTTTTTTTTAATAAAAATGGATCGATTTATGAAAATACCATTTTAAAGCCAAATAATGTAAACCCAGTAGAATTTTGTGTCCTAAACTGCATAGAGAAAGTTCTAAGATTGCTCCTCCTTAATTTCTTTCTTTCTTTATTTATTTTGTCAAACAAAGCAGATGACAAACAATGCCTTCATTGGGGACATTAAGTTAAGATGAACATTTTGGAAGAATTTCTTAGCAGTTTGTAAAAGACTTTTATGGGCTCTTAGCACCCCCAAAGTGATCCATGGTTAGGAAGTCAACCAGCTCTTTTGATTTTACTGCCTTCTTTACCCCTGTGGCAAACACAGGCCCGGACGCTCTGGTTTGGGATTTCTTGCTGCAATCGGAATTAGTACACATTTGCTAAAATTTCACCAGAGCACATGTTCTTTCGGTCATGCTCTCCCTCAGTTAGATGAACGATACCATCTTCCTGCCCAGCAGTACAAGAAACCAATGAATTTGAGGACAAGTCATACTTGCCTAGGATGATACTGGTTATCTTCGAAATAAATATGCAGCCAGACAAACGGTGCATCCCTTTACCTAGCTTTTTCTTTCCCCATTGTGACCTTGTCACCAGAGTCTCTGGAGTTAAAATTAGCAACATTCCTTAAAACTAATTTTTTTTTCATTTTCTCAGAATATACAAAGCATCACCAATAGACCGTTAATTAAATTCCATCCTTACTCAATTTCAGAAAATTACTCTTTCTTCACAAACTCGTATGTGCATGATGAGCAGAGGGACAACAAAGAGAAATCCATTCTTAACTGGAAAGGTCAGGATAGACAAATTAGCCAATAGAAGAGACTAGAGTTCAGAGACAGGTGCCAGGCACAGGGGTCTGCTTTCAAACACAGACACCTCTGTAGCACAGTGAGAAGGGGTATGTTCTCCCCAACAAACGGTGCCAGGTCAATGGTCTTTTCCGCACAGGAGACAAGATGTATTTGAACGCCATACACAAAAATCAATTCCTGATAGATTTCAGAACTCATTGGCAAAGGTAAACGATAAAGCTTTTAGAGGAAAATATAGAGAGAGGTTTTTGTGACCTTGAACTAGGAAAAGACTTCTTAAACAGTACACAAATAAGTACTAACAATATACGAAAAATTTGATACATCGTTCTATGTTAAAATTAGAAAGCTCTGTTTATCTAAAGACACCATGAAGGCAGTGAAAAGACAAGGCATGTTCACCATCCGTATGCCTGACAAAGGACTCACATCCAGAATACGTAAGGAACTACTACGAATCAATTTAAAAAAATAAAAATACAGGCAGCCCCAAAGAAAAATGCCTAAGAGAACTGAGCAAACTCTTCACAAAAGAGGATATCCAAATGACCAATAAGCAAATGAAAGGTCTTCAACTTTATCAGTCAGCATGAAAATGCAGATTAATGCCATGATGCCATACCACTGCATACGCAAGGAATGGTTACAATGATAAACAAGAAAACACCTGTGTCAGCAAAGATGTGGGATGACCGGAACCCTCAGATGGCACTTGTGAGAAAAACCATTCTCTAGCCCTTTTGTGCACAGTGACCTCACAATGTCAAAATCACTCAGCAAGTCCATTCTCAGTGTCGAGCCCCAGCAGACACGCCTGCACACGTCCACGGAGTCATGAGCTAGCAGGTGCAGAGCAGTGCCTCTCGGGATCACCCCAAACTGACAACAACCCCCATGGCCATCAAGCCTAGAACAGGTAAAGAAATTGTGATATGTGCACTTACTGGAACACCATGCAGGACAGGAAATAAACACTATTCAACTGCATGCAACTGTATAAATAAAACGTAGGGTAGATGCAGACGCTGAACACAAAGGGAGCATAGGTGCTGACTGTTTACATGAAATCATAAATTAGGGACGACTATCTCTTCTGATAAAAAGTGAGAATTGAGCTAGTTGCCCTTGGTGGGGGAGGGTAGAGTCTGGAAGGCAGGACAGAGAAGTTTCTGGAATGCAGTTAGTGTTCACTTTCCTCGTCTGGATGGTAGTTACACGGGTGTGTTCAATTTATGGAAGCTCATTGGTATTTGTACTTTTCCTTATGCATATGATGCCTTGTAAACTGTTAAATAAATAAATAAAACGTAAAATGTGCTCAGTGGGAAATACAGTAGAGAGTAACTTAGTCGCAACGTCAGTAATGGAACCCATTATTTTCAGAGTTAAATATAGTTATAACCATGTTTCCTTGTTTTAAAAAAATTTTCATAATATACTTATGGAAAGGGGCAGCATTTCCAGAGAAATATTTTGTGGGCCGCTTGGATAGGTTTCTTTCCCATGATGGTTGCAGCAGACAGCATCCTGGCCCTGCTCCCCTCTCCCCTGTCGGCCCCTGCAGCACTCATCTCCCGAGGAGTATGGACATCTCTCTGCCTGGGCCTCTGCCTGGTGCTGCTGTCACCGAGCCCATCCCGCTGACGGACCAAAGTGCGGGGGCACTAACCTGTCTGGGGAGCAGGTCACAAGGTGGCTGACCCAGCTCGTTCGCCCCTCATGTGACACTCAGGGGCACGCGTGTGGCTGGGCGGAGCTGCCCACTGGGCTGCCTGCCCTTGAGTTTCTCCCTGCCCCGTGTCACCACCCAGGGAGCCATCACCTCACATACATGCACTGCTGGCACACCAGCCCCCATCTTGGAATCTGCTTCTGGAGGGAGCTCAAATTAATACAATACGATCGAAAACAAAAAGTTCATTTATTTACACTCAAAGCCTAACCAGATGTCAAAACAGGAGGGAATCATACCCATGATGAAGTGGGAAATAGATAAGAAACCAAAGCGTGAACTTCGGTCCAGACACAAGGCAGTTGGGAGCGATGCAGACTTTAGAAAAGGCAGCTGATGTTCAAGGATAAAGAGAAAGGAGACCATGGAAGGAGTAGAGGTTTTCCCAAGGAATTCAGAGAGACCTGGACAAGAGCAGTAATTACATAAGTTGTGGTTCAGAGATGGAAAACACGCACAAGAAACAGAGACGAGGCTCAGTCTTGATCTGAACTGAACAGAGGGCTCTTTCCTCCCATTCTGGGTTATTTTTTATTTACAAGGACGAAGAAAAAAAGTGTTACAAAGACCCAGGAATACACAAAAAGCAAACAAATTAAAAATTAGTTTCTTTCCAAACAGAAAAGAAAAAGATTGGCACCATACTTTTTTAGAAGATAAAATGCAACAAGAGCTGGTAAGACATGCTGTAACGGGAGGTGAAGGAGAGATTCTTACCTACTCAAGTTACCATACGTGTGCGAAGGGACAGAAAACTTTCCTTGGGTATGCATGGAGTCAGAAATCTTCAATGAATATGTCACTCCTGGATAATCTATTGAAGATAAACTCCACATAACCAAGTGAAAAATGTAAACACTGAGAACACAAATTGGGGAAGTCATTGGATGAAAGGAATGGCTGATTGCCTTTGAAATATCAATGCCTAATGAGCAAGTCCTCATGCACACCCAGAGCAGAAGTCCCCTCAGAAAACCAGGAAAAGCTGTAGGGGAGGGAGGGTCCCACAGTCTTGGCATCTACATAGACTGAGTATAAATTCACCAGGGGAAAAGAGTGGGGCTGTCGCACAGAGATGCCCTCCGGAGGATGACAGGTGACGGGAGTAGCAGGTGGAGCACTGACTTTTAGTGTGACAGAGAATAAAAGCCAATCCTGCCACCTCCAACTTCCAGGACCTTGGAAAAAATCACTGAAACATGAGCCTCAGGATTTATTCTAATCCCTAAAATGGGAATACTATATGCATCAATATGGTGGCATTGTTATAAGCGTGACCAAGAGAATTCAACTAAAATATCTAGTTACTATTATTAAAGCGTCAGCCCTTCAGCTTGCTTGTGGGTGCTGATAAGCCTTTTCTGCGGGATGTGGTCCTGGAAGAAAGAGGAAGCTCTCGGGTTCTGCCCTAAGTACGCGTGCACCTGTCAGCCAGGGATGACATTCCTCGGTGGGGTGTCAGCAGCCCAGCATTGGCAGGGACTCCTCCTGGCCCTGACGGCACGCTGACTGTGTGTCTCAGTTCCACTGCCGCTGTGAGTTTTCCCTGTGTTTTCATAGCTAGTTTCACAGGTAAGTCACAGACTGCATGACAACTGGCTGCCAGACACCATTTTAAACCTTTCACAGCAGAAATATCAAACAGAAGTAGAAAACCAGAAGCAAAGTAGAATCACGGAAAGGGGAAGGTACCTGAGAATGCAAATGACTAACACAGGCACCCACCAATTGTGAAAATTGCTTTCAATGGATAATTAATGTGAAGAAAATCAAAATAGTATATGTGACATGAAATCCCTGATATTATTTTGGAGACTTTTCTTTGTTTTGGTTTTTTTGTTTTTAAAGATTTTCTTTATTTATTTGACAGAGACAGAGACAGCGAGAGAGGGAACACAAGCAGGGGGAGTGGGAGAGGAAGAAGCAGGCTCCCAGGGGAGCAAGGAGCCAAACGCGGGGCTTGATCCCAGGACCCTGGGATCATTACCTGAGCCAAAGGCAGGTGTGCTTAATGATTGAGCCACCAGGCGCCCCTGGAGATGTTTTCTAAAACTTTGAAGAACTGGATAGAGCCTCATTTTTCAGAAGCAAATACCAAATAGCACACCCTCTGAAATTAAAATATATTACTAAAAAAAAAGGAAAGTCTATGGAAAATAAAATGCATATCAGAAAAAGATGTGCCAATTTAATAGAAGTCACATGAATCAATTTCAATCTAGATATCCCAATATTTCCTATGAGAGATTCTTGCCAATTAGGCATATTACACATTTGGACCACTTCTGCTGTGAAATATATAATAAATCCTAACGTGGTGTTCAATTATATAGTAACATGTGCGACCTTTATGAAATCTGCTATTTTATTACCTGGTATGCTACTTATTTATTATGTTATTTATTTATTTACCTGATATGTTACATTTTACATTATATAATTTTATTTCTCTTCAAAACATTAATATTTAAGTCAATGTTATATGCCCTTGGAACAAGTTATTCCGAAGTGTCTTTTAATGTTTTGTGAACCTTTAGAAATACGATTCAACTCCTGGGGCCCCTGGGTGGCTCAGTCGGTTAAGCCACCGACTCTTGATTTCGGTTCAGGTCATGATCTCAGGGTCCTGAGATGGAGCTTGGGTTGGGCTCTGTGCTCAGCGGGGAGTCTGCCTGGGATTCTCTCTCCCTCTGCTCCTCCCCCACCCCTCCTTCATGCACATGCAACTTTCTCTCTCTTCTAAAAAATAAATAAATCTTAAAAAAAAAAGGAAATATGATTCAACTCCTAATTAAATGGAAGTTTCTTTTCATGAATTTTAACAATGGTTATGTTGGAAAAAATTAGAACTAAGCTAGTGTTGAGTGTTTAAATACAATGTTTCAAAATTATTCTTGGAATGTGGCTGCACAACAGAAAGAGTTCACTTTCATTGTGGTCATCGCTCTCCCAAGGGCTTAGCAATTAACAACGACCCTGGCATGAGTGCTGACTGTAAGGGCATCGCCGATAATGCTGCACCATTGAGGGTCACAGAGTTAGCAGGGTTCCGCGTGAAAGCTGCTCTGGGACGTTCTTCTCAGTGACGGCTGTTGGCAGAGGGATGACTAGCTTTTCTGAGCACCTGTATTGACATTTTACATTTGGAGATAAAGAAATACTTATTTGTTCATTCATATATATTTATGTTCAGTGTTACTGTATGTTGAAATATACCTTTACAAAATACTGTGTTAGTGCTGGAAAACGGAGATAAATTTGAAGAGTCTGAGAGAAATGATAGAAATTTGGGGATCCCAGATAAGGTCTAAAGTGTACCTTGAAACAAGACAAATGTTAGGCTTTTAAGAAATTTTTAATGAACTTATTTGGCAAGATCGGAACGAATCAAAATTTGGTTGAAGGACCTCACACGAAATGCCAAGTCTAATGAGAGAAGACACACTTCATTCTCGAAGGCCCAGCCCACTGGCCTCAGGGTCACCTTGCCCTTCCCCTCCACTCCACCCACAAGCGGCTCTACACAGTCCTTGCAAACAAATGGACAAAGTGCCTTGTCTCCAGGGCACTCCCACTTTCCCTTGCAGGATTTTTGATTTATTATGATTTTTAAACCAGAGTAGACTCATACCGTGCCCTCTTAGAGCTTTAAAGCACCTGCTGGACCAGAAACGGTACAAAATATTACAGACATTGTCTCACTTATTCTTACCACATCACTATTAGTCTGGGTTGTTATCAACGATGATTTTTCCAACCTTCTCCCATCAAATGAAGTTTTGCTCCGTCCGATCACACCTGCAGTCTCACACCGTGGTACTTTGGAAAGAAAGCGGGGTAGTGGCTTTTGCGCTCTGTGGCATGTGCCTACACTTCCTCTAAGCACCACCAGATGACAAATTCTGATCCCTGGCAGCATAAACCCGTGCCAGCCTTCCCATTTGGATCTGTGTATCTAAAGAAAATTAATTCTTTATTGTTTAAATTTGATTCCTATGACTAATTCTCAATCATTACCAAGACTTAAAATATAATTCAGAGGCATTTTTCGAAACATCCTTAAATACCAATCTCAAATAGGAGCAGTTGGTTTTATAACACTTTAATACGCTTTCTGAGCGTCTGTCAGAGAAGAGCGTTGACTTAAAATAAAATTGCTTTTCTATCTGAAGCCTTCTGTGAAGCTGGAGCACAGCGTGGCACGGTCTACTTCTGCCTGGAATGGAGACTTTGCAGTTGGCCTTGGCATCAGCCCCATATCAAAACTCATCGCCTCTCTTGTCATGGAATTCACTTACAAGGTATCTGAACAGAGCTACGCTGCCCGCTGCAATCATTGCTACAAGCCAGACGCCCCACTTCTGATCTTTCACTACACAACTCACTGACTAGTATGTTACCTACCATCCTCACACCCATACTCCGACTGACTTCCTGCAGTGCGGGGAAGAATGAAGTAAGTAATACACCTGCATATAGTAAGCCCTCAATAACCCCGTTATAAATATTCTTATTAGTGTTTTGCTGCTCTGTGTGTTATATAATCCCATGCCAAGAGATGGAAGGAATAAAATGGAATTAAGGCAAAGATAAGATTTGTGGGTTGACTCTGGCACTAAAATAGTAAAATATCAATTTCGTGTTGTTTTAAACTTCTGTGACACCTTTGCTTTCTCCCACCTCCCCCCTTCACAGACAGGAAGAGAAAATTGTCAAAGCTGAAATAGCGTAATGACCCCTCATTTTAGCATTTGATAGATACTCAATAATTGAGAAACGATTGTTTCAATTTTAAGAAGCTGGGACATTTTTCCTTGGCCTTTAAAGTGCACACAGCTCAGCCTGCATTTCGCGCAGGGCCTCCCACCCTGTCTTCCTTCTGGTGCTTCCTCAGCGCACCCAGGCTCATACCTCTCCGTAGCGCACCAAAGAAACAAGCCGCAGTGTAGAAAATTTCAAATTCTATCTGGATCCAATTTGAGATTTTCCAAATTTATTTTTTATCCCTTTAAATAATAGTCATTATTGTTTAATGTAGCATTATTTAATGTAGCGTTCATCCGTCCGCCAGGACGCAAAGAGACAGTCTCAGCGTGAGGGCTGAGCGGAGGGCACGGCTGTGGGGCTTCATCCCCGCCCAGGCTCCAGGCAGGGTCAGACCCAATGCGGCTTCAGCAGAACCAAGTCCAGTTTCAAATGTCCTAATGAAAGGCTGTGCCTTGGTCTCTTTCGCATTTAACTTAAGCGGGGATAATTTCATTCAATTTCTGTTGATTTTGTGCTTGTCTATTCTCCTGGACAATGTAAACATTAAGGTTCTGCTTATGTTAAAGACAAGGCTGTTTTGTTTTGTTTTGTTTTTTAAGATTAGTTATTTATTTGAGGGAGAGAGAGCATGAGCAACCTTGTGGGGGGTAGGAGGTGGTGGGAGAAAGAAGCTTTATTTATTTATTTATTTATTTTAGTTTTGTAGTAATGAAATAGAGACGTTGAGTAGTCATCCAGTGGTGGAGATATTTCTATCAAGCACACTCCTCAAGCCAATACGCTAAGACCAAAATCCTTGAATATAGGACCTTGTTTTTGTGTAAGGTAAAGGTTGTTAAAAACTCCTATCAGGAGGCAGAACCAGGGCAGGGTGGTTAAAAATGCAGAACTTAGGACCAGCCTGCTCAATTTACTAGGGAGTAACTTTGTGCAAGTGATAAACTCTCTGAACCTCAGTTTCTTCCCCTACAAAATGACAATAGCATTGTTACCTACCTCGTAGGTTCAGGGGAGGATCCGATGAATTAATGTATGGAAGGTACTTAGAAGAGTGCCTGGCACATAATAAATACTATAGTAAGTGGCAGCTATTATTATTACTTGAAAGAGTATACACTGTGCCAACAACTGATGTTGATGTAAAAAGAATCCCACCTTTGAGTTTGCTACAGTGAATGGGCAAGTGTATTAAAACACCTTGGTCAATAAACAATATTATTTAACTTTGGAAATTTGGTAACTCTGTGCTTCTGTTCATGACACAGAACTCTAGCACCTTGCCAGATGTCTCACTAGAGGTAAATTTATCTTCTGAATAAAATGTTGGTCCGTCCTACAGGCTTCCTGGTGGCACACTTGTAGGCAAAGTTAGGACTGACTTCCATCTGAGCTATATCTGTGTTTGGGAGAAAGTCAGAATCTACAGCTCTATCTATGGAAGTAACAACAATCCTGAATCTTCCAATACATGAATGTGGCATAGTTTGTCACTCTTGTCCCTCATTCTTCTTAATTCCTTCATTCCTTCTTAATTTCTCCAAATAATATTTTGTAACTTCTTGTGTAGAGCTCTTATATAGCTCTCGTTAGATACGCCCATTTCATTTTTTTGAATTTTAATAATTTTAATTTTAAGTAATATCATTTAAAATTTTTCAGTGTTGCTGGTATACACAAAAAATGATTTTTTGTATGGCATGGCATTCTATCTTATCTAGCAATCTTCTTAGGTTCATTTATTAATTCCAGTAATTCATTTTTTTCCATTTTTGCAATTTTTGTTTTTGTTTTCATTTTCTTAGCTTATTCCCATGTCCAGGACCTCCAAAGCAATTTAGAATACAACTGAGCCTGGAGATTTCTTTCTGGGAGATCTTAAAATATATATTCAACTTAATTCAGTCTTGCTGAGTTATGTTTCCTGGGAATTTGCTCAGTTCGTTTAAATTTTCAAGTGTGCTGATAAACTTTATTATATGCTCTTAGCATCTTTTAAGATCTGAAGTATCTATAGTGTTATACAAGATTCATTCTAGATACCGGTAGTTTGTATATTTACTCATTTTACTAAATTTTTTTACTAGATGCCTGTCCATTGTTTTAGTTTTTTAAAAGAGCCAACTTTTGGTTTGTTGATTTTTTCTATTGTGTTTATACTTTTCATTTTGTTAGTTCTTCTTCTTATTCTCTTCCTTTTATCTTGCTTGGTGTAACCTGCTTCCTTTTCTAATTTTTGAGAATGGATATGTACATCGTGAATATTCAGACTTTTTTTTTTCTATACATGCTTTTAAGAATATAAAAATCCCTCTCAGGAATTTTAGCGGCATCCTACTGTTCTTATATGTAGTATTTGCTTTAGTTTTCCTTTCAAAATTCTTTGAAATTTCCATCGTGTATCTTGCCCATCAGTTACATAGCACTTTATTATTTAATTTCAGGATCTTAGGGGCACCTGGGTGGCTCAGTTGGTTCGGCGTCTGCCTTCAGCTCAGATCATGATCCCAGGGTCCTGGAATCGAGCCCTGAATCAGGCTCCCTGCTCGGCAGGGAGTGTGCTTCTCCCTCTCCCTTTGCCCCTCTTCACTCCCCACTTGTACTCTCTCTCTCTGTTGCAAAAGAATAAATAAAATTTTAAAAAATAATAAATTTCAGGATTTTAATTAAGGACTTTATTTTTTTATGCTATCATTTTCCAGCCGAATTCCACTGCTGTCAGAGAACATATTCTGAATGATTTTAATACTTGGAGGTATTGAGCCATGCTTTATGACCCAATAATAAGTCAGTTTTGATAAAGTTTTTTTTTGAAACTTTTTCTCATTTGGGGGCTTGGAATTACACACATGTCCCTTTGCAGTCTGTTAATATGTTGAGCAGTTCTCCCGTATCCTTCCTGAACTTTTGTCACACGTACCACCTGCTATGGAAGAGATGTGATAACCCTTCCCATTATGATTATGGCTTTATCTTCCCTCTCGGTTCTATCAATTTTTGCTCTATGTATTTTAAAGCTATACTTTGGGGATTGTAGAGGTTTAAAATGCATACCTCTTCCTGATGGATGGACCCCACTGTGATCTGTGATCATACTTCTTGCCACAGATTTCTCTATCACGGTCTCCTCTGATAATAGAAGAGCTAAATGAGCCTCATTTTGATTAGCTTTAAATGCTGTGCTGTTTCCAAACACTTGAAGACTTTTTGGTTGCATATTTTAATGTTGTATCTTATAAACAGGATATAGAGAATTGCACTTTTTTTTTTTAAACCAGTATAACAATCTAGAGTCCTTAGTTCATTTGTTTATTGAAATTACTGGTATATTTAGTTTGAAATTTGCCATCTTCTTATGTTTTTTAATTGTCTCATTTTTATTTGTTCCTTTTTATCTCTGGTCTTCCTTTACATATGTTAAGGGTTTTTTTTTTTCTTTGTATTTTTAACTCTGTTAGTGTATACATTATTTGTACTATCACACATTGCTACTGTTCTAATTGTCACTGTAGACGTTACCGGATTTAATACAGTCCGGTGGAGTTTATTCTTTTCCCATTTTCCAGACAATGATAGGGACTTGGAATNGTAGACGTTACAGGATTTAATACAGTCCGGTGGAGTTTATTCTTTTCCCATTTTCCAGACAATGATAGGGACTTGGAATGGTTTACTTTCATTCTTACTCCTACTTAAAAAAAAAAGACATTCAGTTTAATTATGCATATACATACATCATAAAAGACAAATAGATATAATTTTTGTTACTTAGTTTCATTAGTTTATATTCATATTTATCCATTTATTAACCCTTTGCTCTTTGCTCATTTCTGGCTTTGTTTCTCTCTGAGATCATTTTCTTTCTTTCTGAAGAATTTTCACAACTTTTCATTTATTGGTATTTTAATGATGTTTCTAAAGAAATATTTGATTGTCCAATTTTTGTTTAAAAATTATTTTACTTTAATTTTGGTGGAAATAGAATTATAAGTTGTTAGTGATTGTCTTTCAAAACTTTAAAAATGTCTTTTCATTTTTTTAACACTTCCATTATTCTTTTTTTTTCAAAGATTTATTAATTTTAGAGTGAGAAAGAGAGACAGAACTTGAGCCAGAGAGACAAAGGGAGAGAATCTCAAGCAGACTCTATGCTGAGTGCAGAGCCCAATTTGGGGATTAATCTCACAACCCTGAGATCATGATCTGAGCTGAAACCAAGAGTAGGACACTCAACCGACAGCCACCCAGGTACCTCAAGGNCCACCCGCCTCCCTTCCATTATTCTTGTCAAATGGCCAACAATTAATTTTTGCTTTTTTGAAGGCAATATGCCCCTTTCTTCCCTTTGGGTGCATTTAAAATCTCTCTCTCTCTCTGCTTTTCGTTAATCTTTATAATTTTCCAGGTTGGGATATATAGAGCTTCGTGAATCTAACAGTTTACAAAATTCTCAACCATTGTAACTTTAAATACTGCCTCGTTCTCTCTACACTGTTTTTGGTACTCCCAATTATATGTGAGTTAGACTTTTCTCCACTGTTTCATATGTTTTTTATTCTCTTGTCTATATTGTGGATCTTTTTATATTTAGCTCCCTAATTAATATGCATATTTTCTTTTGACCTGTCCTTCAGTTTGTTATCCCTGATCTTTGCATCAAATCCATGTATTCACAACTTAATTTTAAGTTATTTTTCACTTATTGAAATTCCATATACTTTTTATTAGGTTAATATTTTCTGGTAAAATAGGATGCATTTTTACATATCTGCTTCATCTTTTTCCTCTGGTTTATTAAATAAATTGCTCATGGTTATTTTGAAATTCCACTCTGCCAATTCTAAAATAGGGGTCACCTAGGCATGGGTTTCTGCTTACTTGATTTTTGATAATTTAGACTTATTTCTTGGTGTGGCTGGTAATATTTGATTATCCTTGTGCATAAAAGATATAACAGCAGATAATTACATTTCCCTCCACATAGCTTCCACCTTCCCCCTGGTCAGATAGAGTAGGGGCTGTTCACCTTGATCCAGTCAAGAAGGAGGTGAAAGAGAGTAGCTGACACTTCTGCAGGGCTCACGCCACTCTGGTTCTCAGCCTTCGGTTTCAGGACACAGCCCTTTAGGGGTGCTGACCAGGGTTCCTCCCCACGGGTGGATCTTCTTACTAATCCATATCTTCTGGGAACTGGGAGACCATGGCAAACTCTGTTCTAGGTTTTAGAGATGTTCTTCTAAAATCCTCAGACCCTGCCAGGTGTGGCTTTGATTGAGGAAAAGACAGGTCAAGTGTCAGGTGTGATTCTTGGATCCTTTAGTCAGAGTGGGATTTTGGAAGATTTTATCTCCATTATTATTTTTTTCTCTCAACCCCCACAAAATTATCAAAAACTCTGCGGGTTCCTTTGTGTTTTATTTGCCCCCTCTGCCAAAGCAGCCTAGATTCTCAGAAACATCCTGGCACAATGGATGACAAGTACCTCAAGGAAAACTGCAGTTACAAAATGGCGTTCGTCCTGTCCTGGTGGTAACCTTTCGAGTCCTGGCTACGCAGAAACCACAACACCTTCACACAGAGGGGCTTGGGCTTCATCTGATTTTTCTACTTGTCAGTGGAAGTTGGGGTCGGCTACAAGCCTCCCATCTGAGTCAGCAGCAGAAATTCCAAGTCTTGATTTCTGTTTGTGGGCGGGGGGGGGGGGGGGGATCTGGAACTTATGTGATGAAACTGGACCACAAAGAGAAAAATATCATCTCTAAATTAGATTATCAGCAATTGCAAATTTGTTTTAAGAAAAAAATACCCTTTTGTGTTTACCCTTTTATCTTTTTTAAAGTTTCTGTTAAATGCTACACCACAATAAAAGCCATGTGAAGTGTGACTTTTATGATAGGGTTTGTCTCTTATAGTTAATCTTTTCGCCACAGTAATAGCATATATATAGGTTTACCTCTATTAGGCTAGTTGAATTTTAAATTTTTAAATTCATTGCACAAAACGTATTGTTTTCAGGAAATGAATACACATAATATTGAACAAACCTCTCAAAAGGTTATTAAATCAGCACAAAACCTCAAAGATAAAGTCCCAAGAATCAGTGAGCGGTAAATAAATTGGGAGGACATAATTGCACTCACAATATGCATCATTTACAATGTAGGTAATTTGAACAATGTGTGTTTGAAACAGTGTATCAACTCATCAAAAGTAAAGACCGAATGAATTCGATATTGAAGAACACCTGTGCAAAAAGTTCAGTTTTTTCCTCCAAGATGCGACCCAGACTCTAAAAACTGCATCCAAGAAGCTGTGTCCTTAGGAGAACACCTATACGGAGAATTACTAATAAACGTAGTACACAGCAGTATGTGGCTGATCGTCAATGTGCTGTAATTAGAAACTATGGTTACACTCCGCACATTCCATTAGGAAACAGAACTTTCTTTTGTCCCTGCTTAGGCAATCTCTCATGACCAGGAGCCATACACACCAGTGCAGGAGACTTTTAATTAAAACTACAGATTGTAGTAATTGTGCATTGAAATATCACCAGAATTAAACCCCATGAATTTCCAGGGCATGCCCACTTTTAATAGATGTAAACAATCACTCACTGCGTACCCGGGAAAAAGCGACACCAATGTTAGTCACCCTGGCCGTACTGCCAATCACAGATGAGACCATTCTCCAGGATGGACCTTCCATGCTCAGAAACACCATCGGCATCATGAAATACCGAATTCACAGCACAGTGATAACCAATTTTTCTGGGCAGCAGACACTCACCTGGATGAGGAGAAACCTAATAGTCCATTGGCAGGAATGCAGAAAACACAGCGCTTAAGTTTCTAGGAATTCTTAAGAAGCAGCGTCCATTTCAAATGCAATGTGAGGCACAAATGTAACTTTAAATTTTTAGTACCCACATTGAAAAGTAAAAAAAAAAAAAAAAAAAAAAAAAGTAAAACCAATTGTAATAGCATATTTTATTTAACCCAATCTGTCAAAATGTTTTCATTTCAACATGTAATCAATACAAAAAATTTTGATGCATTTTACATTAAGTCTTTATACTAACTTTTTTTTTTTTAGATTTTTTTATTTATTGG
>NC_048227.1:105654263-105656391 GCF_002007445.2 Ailuropoda melanoleuca | reverse complement strand
AGGAAACACAATTAACAAATTAATAAATTATCCTATTTTTGCAGATTCAACAAGCATGCTCATTTCCTGATTATTAATGCCTTTAATGCATGAAGTTCTGTTAGTATTTAAATATACCAAATAATACAACATCCTGTTGATAATTAAATATATATTTAATTAGAACATGAAAATATGGATGTGAAGAATACACAGAAATATTAAACTAGGGTTTGTTCTAAGAAAAGAGGGAAGCAAATATGTGTGGGGCATGAAAAGTTACCTGTTTATAATTGTGGAACTTTCAAAGGATCTTTTTTCAAAAGAAACCACGTTCTACTCCACGTTTCTTAATGTTACACGTTGTTCATTAGAGTCCAAGCAGCAGACTTGGTTTTACTTTTTCCTCATGGAAAAATATCTGTTGTTGAGGCATAAGTAAAACACCAGAACTTTTACACTCGGTTTAGTGTCTTAAAATATGAAAAACTAAAAAAGTTTCGAAAGAAAGAGTTCACCCATTCCATTCTTTCTGATAGCTGAATATATGCATTTTCTCAACAGAAACCATGGAGAATTCACATATGCTGAATGAAAGAGAAAAGCAAATTTGCTCAAGGCACGGCACCCACTTGGAACGAGGGCATCACCACGCAGTACAAACCACAGAGATCGGACAGGGCCGGGCTGGCCCTTGTCCCTCGTCAGTACAAATCCTGAATCATTTTCTGCATCAGGACCCAGACACACTCTTGGTGGCCCCAGGAGATTTTGATAGTCTGAACTAATTTTAATTAGTCTTATTTTCAAATTTGTTGGTGTTCTCACTTACGAAAAATTTATTCTCTGGACAAAATAGACTGTAATAAGGCAGGGGTGTTTCTCACCAGCAACACCTGTTACCAGTTTGTTGTTCGGTGGCTGAAAAATTACAGATAATGAAAGGAAGACGGGGGGGTGCACAGCATTCCACAGTGTGTGAACAAATAACCGTAATCTCCATTTCCCTGCTCTTACTCACAGAAACAGAGTGCATGTACCTAAATTGCCTTTCCAAATAGCGATGCTGGCAAGTGCCTTCTCTGCATCATCAGGGATGCCTGAGTAGACGTTCGTCATGTTTCCTTTTGAAAAATTAGTGATGATGCCCAGACCCTCCTTTCTCTTACCACAATTTAAGACACAGGGTGTCTTCAATGCCTTCAATACTTAACAACCACATAAAAATAGTCCTGAAAGTAAGGAGGAGATGGGAAGAGGGTGTTGGCATTAACTATAATTAGGGACTAAAGAAACCCCAAGTAATTTGGACATTTATTTACTGACATTCAAATATAAGGCAGAGTTACTCTGTCAAACAATTCTATCATAGTAATCATAGTTTTCATAAATCGAGTAAATAATTTCCTGCATTTTGGGTCTTTCCACAACATGGACGATCTTTCCGCATCACAATGAGCTAAATAAAGTATTTCTGTGTTATCTCTCCTCATTATGACCATTCATCAGAGGGTGAGAGGCTGAACATCAGAAGAGGGAAATAATGGCCCAGGGTACAAAAGGCACACACGTCAGACTGGAGGGGAGAAGGCAGTGCTCCGATGAGCTGGCGGAGAGCGACGGCCGTCTCTTCTGATCTCTTACCTGGAAAGATGACAACTTGTTCTGTGGCATCAACTTGAATGACCATGGGCAACTTCCTCTCAACAAAAAGAAAACTCATCTGTTCTTGCTTCTGAATTGACTGACGCCCCTTCTCATGGCCNGAGGGGCTCATCCATTCTCCCCTCTGGTCTCGCTTCCCTCAATCTTCAGGGAGGACTGAGCCAATCCACTCTGAGATATTATATAACCAGAAACTAAATATTCCCACTCTCCCCTGCCAATTTTTCTACGAGTGAGTTTCTTTCTCTCTGTTTGAGAACACTTACTGCACAAATGGCAGACTTAAGAATGACCTCCCATCTGGCATTAGACCCTTTTTATCCACTTTATGGAAGACTAAGTGAATAGGAAGAATGTGTCTCTCATTTCTTTTATTGCATTGAAAATGTGCTTTTCAATTAAGAAGACGGGATGGCGGAGGAGGGTTTCTTTTCAATTGGAGGTCAGTTCATGCTCCTATTTCAGAAGATTGTACAGTATTTTA
>NC_048227.1:105649798-105654150 GCF_002007445.2 Ailuropoda melanoleuca | reverse complement strand
AGGAAACACAATTAACAAATTAATAAATTATCCTATTTTTGCAGATTCAACAAGCATGCTCATTTCCTGATTATTAATGCCTTTAATGCATGAAGTTCTGTTAGTATTTAAATATACCAAATAATACAACATCCTGTTGATAATTAAATATATATTTAATTAGAACATGAAAATATGGATGTGAAGTACACAGAAATATTAAACTAGGGTTTGTTCTAAGAAAAGAGGGAAGCAAATATGTGTGGGGCATGAAAAGTTACCTGTTTATAATTGTGGAACTTTCAAAGGATCTTTTTTCAAAAGAAACCACGTTCTACTTCACGTTTCTTAATGTTACACGTTGTTCATTGGAGTCCAAGCAGCAGACTTTGTTTTACTTTTTCCTCATGGAAAAATATCTGTTATTGAGGCATAAGTAAAACACCAGAACTTTTACACTCGGTTTAGTGTCTTAAAATATGAAAAACTAAAAAAGTTTCGAAAGAAAGAGTTCACCCATTCCATTCTTTCTGATAGCTGAATATATGCATTTTCTCAACAGAAACCATGGAGAATTCAAATATGCTGAATGAAAGAGAAAAGCAAATTTGCTCAAGGCACGGCACCCACTTGGAACGAGGGCATCACCACGCAGTACAAACCACAGAGATCGGACAGGGCCGGGCTGGCCCTTGTCCCTCGTCAGTACAAATCCTGAATCATTTTCTGCATCAGGACCCAGACACACTCTTGGTGGCCCCAGGAGATTTTGATAGTCTGAACTAATTTTAATTAGTCTTATTTTCAAATTTGTTGGTGTTCTCACTTAAAAAAAATTTATTCTCTGGACAAAATAGACTGTAATAAGGCAGGGGTGTTTCTCACCAGCAACACCTGTTACCAGTTTGTTGTTCGGTGGCTGAAAAATTACAGATAATGAAAGGAAGACGGGGGGGTGCACAGCATTCCACAGTGTGTGAACAAATAACCGTAATCTCCATTTCCCTGCTCTTACTCACAGAAACAGAGTGCATGTACCTAAATTGCCTTTCCAAATAGCGATGCTGGCAAGTGCCTTCTCTGCATCATCAGGGATGCCTGAGTAGACGTTCGTCATGTTTCCTTTTGAAAAATTAGTGATGATGCCCAGACCCTCCTTTCTCTTACCACAATTTAAGACACAGGGTGTCTTCAATGCCTTCAATACTTAACAACCACATAAAAATAGTCCTGAAAGTAAGGAGGAGATGGGAAGAGGGTGTTGGCATTAACTATAATTAGGGACTAAAGAAACCCCAAGTAATTTGGACATTTATTTACTGACATTCAAATATAAGGCAGAGTTACTCTGTCAAACAATTCTATCATAGTAATCATAGTTTTCATAAATCGAGTAAATAATTTCCTGCATTTTGGGTCTTTCCACAACATGGACGATCTTTCCGCATCACAATGAGCTAAATAAAGTATTTCTGTGTTATCTCTCCTCATTATGACCATTCATCAGAGGGTGAGAGGCTGAACATCAGAAGAGGGAAATAATGGCCCAGGGTACAAAAGGCACACTCGTCAGACTGGAGGGGAGAAGGCAGTGCTCCGATGAGCTGGCGGAGAGCGACGGCCGTCTCTTCTGATCTCTTACCTGGAAAGATGACAACTTGTTCTGTGGCATCAACTTGAATGACCATGGGCAACTTCCTCTCAACAAAAAGAAAACTCATCTGTTCTTGCTTCTGAATTGACTGACGCCCCTTCTCATGGCCTGACTAAATGGTTTCCTTCACCACACAGAGCAGGGGCTCTGGTCTCTGTCCACAGAAGCCCTGACTTGCAAATAAGTACTAATTCTAAACTCATTCCAAAGTGGAAGAAAGAAAAAAAAAATCTGTATCACATCAAAACAACCCTTTTCTTGGGGCATCTGGGGGACATGAGAAGGAGGATAAACAAGACGACGTATTGGTGGAACCGACCAAGCCAGGCCAGACAGAAGCTGGCCAACAGGCACCACCACTGCCGTGGAGCTCAAAAGGGACAGGAGGAGAGTCCCAGGACATGGAGACGAGAACATTTGCGATTTCTATTAGGAATAGAACTGAGTTCACTGGAAACTTATTTTCTAGGGAATCAGTAAACGTTCCAGGGAGTGAATAA
This sequence comes from Ailuropoda melanoleuca, assembly GCF_002007445.2. NCBI lineage: Eukaryota > Metazoa > Chordata > Mammalia > Carnivora > Ursidae > Ailuropoda > Ailuropoda melanoleuca. The sequence continues at coordinate 105,652,017 of NC_048227.1, read as the reverse complement.
ATAAGTGAATTCTTCCCTCCACAGAACTGAGGCATCAGTAATTCCAAAACTAGACAGTGATGGGAAGAGACGAGGGGCTCATCCATTCTCCCCTCTGGTCTCGCTTCCCTCAATCTTCAGGGAGGACTGAGCCAATCCACTCTGAGATATTATATAACCAGAAACTAAATATTCCCACTCTCCCCTGCCAATTTTTCTACGAGTGAGTTTCTTTCTCTCTGTTTGAGAACACTTACTGCACAAACGGCAGACTTAAGAATGACCTCCCATCTGGCGTTAGACCCTTTTTATCCACTTTATGGAAGACTAAGTGAATAGGAAGAATGTGTTTCTCATTTCTTTTATTGCATTGAAAATGTGCTTTTCAATTAAGAAGACGGGATGGCGGAGGAGGGTTTCTTTTCAATTGGAGGTCAGTTCATGCTCCTATTTCAGAAGATTGTACAGTATTTTAAAAGGAAGCAGAGTCGGTATCATTAGTAATAAGCTAGAAAACAATTGAGCAGTGCCCTAACAAACTGATAGTCACAATAATCGGCTTCTGTAGAAAAATTATGGGAATAATTGATTTAAGGAAATGCAACTGTCAACGAGTAAAACCGTGTGATTTTTTTGTCTGGACTTCCAGCTGAGGAACAATTTACATCCACAAAACAATTATTTTTTTTTTCTTGAGTTCCTAACAAGTTTATCTATCATTTATGGGTGTGCGAAAAACCACTAAATGGAAACCTGTGTAAAGTGTAAATATTGATCTCTGTTTCAAAGGCAGCAAGTATGCTCTGGGGGCTGAGGATGAAAACGGTTCCTGGGCAGGACCTTCCTGGGGTCACGATGAAGATCCCCGCTCAGGGCCATCTTGGTTACGATCGCAGCTTGGCCACCACGTAGGTGCTGCTAAGATACTCGTCCTCTTTCAAAACTGTAGGGTTTAAAGAAGCCCAACTCCCTCTCCCAAGATTAGTTTCTTGAAAGGAAAAAAAAAAAAAAGAAGACAGAAGAGTTCTGTTTGGATGCATCTGTTGTGAGACACGCTGATTGAAGTCTTGGTCAAGTCTGAGGAATGACGTGTGTGCGTGAGGGTGTGCGCTGAGTTAAGGACTTCTGAACATGATGATTATACCAGTGAGTAGAACAAAATAACTAAGTGTAATCTCCACACCCCCTCCAAAATTTTGGAAAGGTAGGGTTGGACAATGGAAACTTGAGAAATTCTAGGTAGGAGGAGCTTGGGAGTACCGACCTGGTCCTACGGGTCCCGAACAGAACTTTTCTTGACAGCACATTTGCGCGGTGAGTATTCTGCGTGCGCGCACATTATCCGTCTGTGGACGGTGGCTGGGGAGTGGGGAGCTACTTGGCCAGGGTTTCATGAGTCAGCCACCTTTAGAATGCTAAAACCGGCTCTCTTACAATAGTAACCTTCATAACCTCACCTCAACTTACAGATGGGAGAGTCCCCCATAGGTATGGCCAAGGTCCCAAGAATCGAGTCCGCTAGAAGCAGCCGGGTCCTGACTCAGGTGTCCTGTCCTATCCTGCAGTCCTCTTCCCACGGTGCCGCTGGCTCTTTGCTTCCCCCTCGCTATCCTGCACCCACTCCTCTGAAGGTGTATCACAGCCAAGTTACCCATGGAGCCATGTGGACGGAAGACGTGGCCAACTTTGTGTGGCTCGTAACTTGCCATCCCCGGGGAGCAGCCAGTGTCCCCCCAGGAGTGGCTACGCAAAGTGGAATGGGAAAGCCTGGTTCAAAATTGCTGGGAACAGTGCTAAATATGAACACTCGTCCTTTCCTCAGTGGTCACTCTCTGCAATAGCTGGGACACCTATGTGACTTATTTTTAATGACGTGATAAGTAAACTTATGTTTTAATTATGAACACAAAGTTCACCATTCAGCTTTATATCAGTCAGTGCCAGGTTTGAATGAAAGTCTGGAGCTCCTTTAACTTGTATGTGGAATCAGTGACATGCACATTCATATCTCCCAGCACATACGTGCTTGTGTACTTTGTTCTTACCAGAACTTAGAACCCTTGCTCAAACCCAGAAACACTGCACAGACCGACCCAGCTGTATTTATGTCACTTCTTGCTCTGTGCACATTCCACCAACACTCTCTGCTTCATGGTGAGTAAGGAAGGACAGAAAGGGCCAGGAACTATAGATGACCCGATCTTTTTCCTTTCATGTTATTATTTGCAGCTTAACTGGTT
>NC_048227.1:105615669-105648608 GCF_002007445.2 Ailuropoda melanoleuca | reverse complement strand
TTTTTTTTTTCTTGAGTTCCTAACAAGTTTATCTATCATTTATGGGTGTGCGAAAAACCACTAAATGGAAACCTGTGTAAAGTGTAAATATTGATCTCTGTTTCAAAGGCAGCAAGTATGCTCTGGGGGCTGAGGATGAAAACGGTTCCTGGGCAGGACCTTCCTGGGGTCACGATGAAGATCCCCGCTCAGGGCCATCTTGGTTACGATCGCAGCTTGGCCACCACGTAGGTGCTGCTAAGATACTCGTCCTCTTTCAAAACTGTAGGGTTTAAAGAAGCCCAACTCCCTCTCCCAAGATTAGTTTCTTGAAAGGAAAAAAAAAAAAAAGAAGACAGAAGAGTTCTGTTTGGATGCATCTGTTGTGAGACACGCTGATTGAAGTCTTGGTCAAGTCTGAGGAATGACGTGTGTGCGTGAGGGTGTGCGCTGAGTTAAGGACTTCTGAACATGATGATTATACCAGTGAGTAGAACAAAATAACTAAGTGTAATCTCCACACCCCCTCCAAAATTTTGGAAAGGTAGGGTTGGACAATGGAAACTTGAGAAATTCTAGGTAGGAGGAGCTTGGGAGTACCGACCTGGTCCTACGGGTCCCGAACAGAACTTTTCTTGACAGCACATTTGCGCGGTGAGTATTCTGCGTGCGCGCACATTATCCGTCTGTGGACGGTGGCTGGGGAGTGGGGAGCTACTTGGCCAGGGTTTCATGAGTCAGCCACCTTTAGAATGCTAAAACCGGCTCTCTTACAATAGTAACCTTCATAACCTCACCTCAACTTACAGATGGGAGAGTCCCCCATAGGTATGGCCAAGGTCCCAAGAATCGAGTCCGCTAGAAGCAGCCGGGTCCTGACTCAGGTGTCCTGTCCTATCCTGCAGTCCTCTTCCCACGGTGCCGCTGGCTCTTTGCTTCCCCCTCGCTATCCTGCACCCACTCCTCTGAAGGTGTATCACAGCCAAGTTACCCATGGAGCCATGTGGACGGAAGACGTGGCCAACTTTGTGTGGCTCGTAACTTGCCATCCCCGGGGAGCAGCCAGTGTCCCCCCAGGAGTGGCTACGCAAAGTGGAATGGGAAAGCCTGGTTCAAAATTGCTGGGAACAGTGCTAAATATGAACACTCGTCCTTTCCTCAGTGGTCACTCTCTGCAATAGCTGGGACACCTATGTGACTTATTTTTAATGACGTGATAAGTAAACTTATGTTTTAATTATGAACACAAAGTTCACCATTCAGCTTTATATCAGTCAGTGCCAGGTTTGAATGAAAGTCTGAGCTCCTTTAACTTGTATGTGGAATCAGTGACATGCACATTCATATCTCCCAGCACATACGTGCTTGTGTACTTTGTTCTTACCAGAACTTAGAACCCTTGCTCAAACCCAGAAACACTGCACAGACCGACCCAGCTGTATTTATGTCACTTCTTGCTCTGTGCACATTCCACCAACACTCTCTGCTTCATGGTGAGTAAGGAAGGACAGAAAGGGCCAGGAACTATAGATGACCCGATCTTTTTCCTTTCATGTTATTATTTGCAGCTTAACTGGTTGATTCATACAGGAAATGAGTACTAGTTAGAAGGGATGTCATAGGGTTCTTGATTGCTCTGTTTTTAAACACAGCATTGCCTTCTTTCTGCATTTGGAGTAAATACTTGTTCAAAAGGGAAGGAAGCATGGTCTCGGGGGGCTGTCAGTGCCCCTTGACACACAGACATCACAGACGTACCTTGTCCCTGCTTTGGGGCTCTTGTACTCCTACCCATTGTGGGGCCGCAGGAATTCCAATGGCACGTTACAAATGCTACATGCAAATGTGGCGGTAGGCACAGCACACACACACATTGCTTGTGCTTCCTCTGCTCATGTACAAGAAGCAAGCTCGGACATCAAATTGTTCAGAATTGTGGGCTGCAACAGCACAGCGTTAAAGCAATGTGGAGCCTTCGGCGCGGTGGGTGGAGGGAGGAGTGGGTCCTGCTGCACATGTCCCACTGCACATGTCCCACATCCCTGAAGCCCCAGTCCCCCTAAAGAAGGCTTGCCTAGGCTGTGTCGAAAGTTCGAAGCACAGTTTAGAAATCCCTGTGTCTTCAATGGTAAGTTAAACCCAATATATACAAACCAAAAAATGTCTCTATGCTGTGGAATCAATATGTAGAAATGAAGCTATTAGAACATTCTACCTAGTCAGCCATACATGCTAGAATTTCCTACCACATCAAAATGTGAAAGTATAATGATCTGTGCTCCTGAACTGAGAGCCACAGAGTCACCTTGGGCAAAGAAATCCTACAGATGAAACCCTATTGCTTTGGCAGATTAGGGAAACTGAGGGGATCGAAAACCTTGTCCAAGGCCCTGGATCTGGTAGTGATAAATAAAGGAAGACTCTTTCCATGGACTCCTCCATACCTCTTTCCTATTTTAGGGAATTCCTTTATTCATTTACTGAAGGGTTGCAGATACTTGGGAGGTAATTTTTTTTTTTTTTACTTTTTAAAGATTTTATTTATTTATTTGACAGACAGTGAGAGAGGGAACACAAGCAGGGGGAGTGGGAGAGGAAGAAGCAGGCTCTTAGTGGAGGAGCCTGATGTGGGGCTCGAACCCAGAACCCTGGGATCACGCCCTGAGCCCAAGGCAGATGCTTAACCACTGCACTACCCAGGCACCCCCTTGGGAGGCAATTTAAAGGGTGACTAAGAGATGATCTTTGGCCTTTAGTTCTGTGAAAATTAAAGTTTAACAGGAAACTATGTAAACCATCCAGTTTAGAAACAAAGCAACTTTCTTAGAATTCGTGGGGAGGAGCATAAACCAATGTAGCTTTCTTTCTTTCTTTCTTCCTTTCTTTCTTTCTTTTTTTAAGATTTTATTTATTTATTTGACAGAGAGAGAGACAGCCAGTGAGAAAGGGAACACAGCTGGGGGAGTGGGAGAGGAAGAAGCAGGTACCCAGCAGAGCAGGGAGCCTGATGTGGGGCTCGATCCCAGAACCCTGGGATCATGCCCTGAGCTGAAGACGGGCGCTTAATGACTGAGCCACCCAGGGGCCCCCAGTGTAGCTATCTTAAACAAAAATACGTGAACTCCCTTGCTTTAGTATTTTCTTGTTATTATATTCTTTTAACATCCTATCCTCCCATGATTGGGTTTGGTATTTGCATTATTTTAAAACTTAAAAGGAAGTACAGAGGGCTGACATATTAAAATATTTTTATAGAAAATAATTTGGCAATGGATACTGAAAGGAAGAAGTTTCTAGTTTTTTGCTAATATAATTCTTTGTGTGGGTACGGGGGAGAGTCCAAATAAATAAGAATCATAGGCTGGAAGAACTAAACAAACATCCATCTAACCAGCCCATGTGTATCTAGTATGTACTGATAGTTTGAAATCCACAGGATACTGATTAAAATCTAAACATGAGCCAGAAGAAAGTTCAGAATCTCGACCTTTAGCAAAAAAAAATNTTCCATGGACTCCTCCATACCTCTTTCCTATTTTAGGGAATTCCTTTATTCATTTACTGAAGGGTTGCAGATACTTGGGAGGTAATTTTTTTTTTTTTTACTTTTTAAAGATTTTATTTATTTATTTGACAGAGAGAGAGACAGCCAGTGAGAAAGGGAACACAGCTGGGGGAGTGGGAGAGGAAGAAGCAGGTACCCAGCAGAGCAGGGAGCCTGATGTGGGGCTCGATCCCAGAACCCTGGGATCATGCCCTGAGCTGAAGACGGGCGCTTAATGACTGAGCCACCCAGGGGCCCCCAGTGTAGCTATCTTAAACAAAAATACGTGAACTCCCTTGCTTTAGGATTTTCTTGTTATTATATTCTTTTAACATCCTATCCTCCCATGATTGGGTTTGGTATTTGCATTATTTTAAAACTTAAAAGGAAGTACAGAGGGCTGACATATTAAAATATTTTTATAGAAAATAATTTGGCAATGGATACTGAAAGGAAGAAGTTTCTAGTTTTTTGCTAATATAATTCTTTGTGTGGGTACGGGGGAGAGTCCAAATAAATAAGAATCATAGGCTGGAAGAACTAAACAAACATCCATCTAACCAGCCCATGTGTATCTAGTATGTACTGATAGTTTGAAATCCACAGGATACTGATTAAAATCTAAACATGAGCCAGAAGAAAGTTCAGAATCTCGACCTTTAGCAAAAAAAAATAATAAGCTTAGGGAAAGAATGTTAAGAAAAACAAACAAACAAACAAAAACCTGTATCTCCTTTTATTCTTGTTGTACAGTGCAATTGATCAAGTATTCTAAAACAAAGCAACTGTGAACGGAGACCTTGGGCTGTGGGGAGTAGCCCAGGGGAGTCCAGAATGCAGTACTGGTCAGACTTAAGACTGAGGCAGAAAGCCGATCCTACAGCATATTGTCAGGACACTTGGAATTTTTGAACTTGAAAATTTGCATGATTTCAATTTTTTTTTTCCAGATAGAAATGCGGATTTTCCAACTGTCTAGTCGCACCCAGTGCGAGTGCAAAGGAATCCCCTGGCACCTTCTCGGTTGCCAAGAGACCTTCTTGTCAAGGGCACACGTGTTTCCTGAGCTCTCGGTGCCGTGTCCACGCAGTGAAGAGAGATGGGTCTCAGCACACGCTTCGACTGTGGAGAGAAATCGATTTTCTGGATGAAGTGTGGGGAGCGTGTGAGCAGTGGCGATGGAGAGCTCACGCTTATAGCAAGCAGGACACAAGCCGATACAGCTCTTCCACATGGGGGACGCCGTGTGCGTATGTGAATGTAAGTCAGAACCTCCAGGTGTTGCTTGGTTCCACTGGTGTTGTCACAGTTGTCAGCCTCCCTCCACAGCCAGCTGTGCCCAGTTACGGTTCCACGCCATCTCCTTCAAGGTCGCACCCTACCTCTATCTTCTTCCCGAGACGATGTCTGGGGGAGAAGGGGCTGCACGACCTAAGAGAGAAGACGAAGGTGGACTGCCCTCCGGTCCCCAGGAAGCCAGAAGCCACTTCTGTCCCACTGGCCTTCCCAAGGATCCTCCTTACCTGCGTGTGGCTGATGGCTGAGGGCCTCGGCAGGGACGTCAGTGTCTCGTGAACTCCAACACTGCTTGCAAGGAGCCTCAATCCAGACCCAGCGACCCTGCAGAGGCTCTGACTGGTAGCTGCGACACCCTGAGGTGGGGTCCCGATTCCCTTTCAGCTTGGCCGGGCAGTGACGGTGGCCGCCCTCACTTGGAGCACAACAGAGCTCCTCGTCAGGAAACCGCACCAGCAGGCTCCCCCTGATCCTCAGGTCACTTCCCTCTTACCTGAGTCAGCTTCCAGTTTCCCTGGGGGTCTCCAGAGACTCCCAGCAAGCCTGGATCCTTGAGGCAAAGGACCACCCCTTCCCTGGGGTCCGAGGTCTGAGTTCAGAGGTGGACGGCTGCAGCGGGCTCCCATGCAAGGCAGGGGTTGGAAATCAGGTTCATTATCCCACTTCAGATACCCAGTGCCCTCATAATTTCAATTATTTATATTCTAAAACCCAAATACCCAACTGTTCGGTCAGTTTCACTTTTTACCTGCATCTTTTGTTCTGTAAATACAGCCAGCCAGTGCCTGGGATGCGCGGCAGACACTTTTGGTTTGACAAATCAAGGGACACCCTTTGGATAGAAGAACACGTGACTCTGTGTTGGGAACCATTCCCTCCTGGCTCACTGTTGCTCGTGCGCATTGTCACGGGCAGAATGAGAGCCAGACTCAGGTGGGGTGAGGTCTGGACAAGGGATGGTGATGGCAACAGAGCAAGGACCCCGATCCTTGTCTCATCACCTGTTTTCAGGAGAAGGTGGGGGGGAAAGAATCAAAGGGCTCGGCTTTGGGGCAGGACTGGATGCAGGGGAGAAGGGGGAGAGACCCCTGAGCATGGGCGGCTGCTTCCGTGGGATCTACTGTCATTGCTGGGTGAGGAAGACTTGAACGATGTCACAGGGTGTGGGGGGTGTGGGTGAAAGTCTAGGAGAAGCAGATTAAATCCAGGCAAGACCGTGCAGAGCTCGAGGGGAGCTGGCTCTAAAACCAAGGCTGAGAAATTGGTCTTGAACAAAGAGAGATCGAAGAGCGATGTGTTGAGAAGAAGCTAAAATGAGAAGGCGTGGCTGGTGCATCTGTCGATGCGGGCCAGCTCAGGGAGGCCAGGCACCCATCAATCTGCATCTGCCACCCTCCACTGCTGGGGGTCTGTGCAGAACCAGGCTCTCGGAGGGGCCTCGCACTTCCATTTCATGCTGTCACCCTCTTGAAATCCTTCATCATTTCTTCTTTGAACTTCCGATCTGTCAGTGAAGACTCAGGGGCGGTGGGGCATCCTTGTGAGCAGAGGTGATGCGTGCAACATGCACACCCGTCCTTGGCAGCTCCTGCCGTTCCACCGGAGAGAGTGCCCTTGGTCACCATGAGCAAGAAGCCATGTGTGGGGCAGAGTAAGCTCTGTGTCTGAGATGGGTGGTCAGGAAGGCATCTCCGAGAAGGTGACACGTGAGCTCTAGGACAAGGAGAGTGCCATCTGGGGAGACCACTCCAGGCACAGGGAGAGGCCCTGCGGCCAAAGCAAGCTTGGATAATGCGAGGAAGAGCAAGGGGGCCAGTGCAGCCAGCCTGCCATGGTCATTCCATCACATGCCCACAGCTGGATTTTTTTTAACATAAAGATACAACTTTACACGTATCCTATTAAATCTATATTTTTAGATTTAGTACAATTTCTAAATTTGTTAGCTGTTTGGAGATCCTGATTCTGATAGACAATATATTTGTGCTGGACTCACAACATCCATGCTTTTGGTAAGAACGAGTTCTAAGTCTCTATCTAAGTAATTGAACATTGTAAATCAGGTATGAAGTGATATCAGAAATCCCTCTCAATGGCTCTAGGGTCCAGAGTAGAGACCTGCCTGGGGAAGCTCTTCCTCTGCTGTCGTCGCAGGGCCACAGGACCCATCTGTATGCTCACCTTCACTCCTTGTGCTTCTTTCCCTTCGTGGCTTACCGCACCCCCCCCCACCCCGATCCCCCAGGAGCCAGCTCATGCCTGAAAGGATCCCCGGCTCTCTGTGAGACACACAGGTTGCAGCAACGTAAACGTATAATGCCATGAAGGATGCTTTGGACTTAGAAATATCCCGGCTCAAATTCTAGCTTGGCGACTCTTTAACTGGGTATGCCATCTGACTCTCTCATTCTGTTTCCTTGTCTATGAAATGACTATAGTGCTTGTCTGGGAGGATCACCGTGGGGGTCAGAGAGCATGTGTGGAAGAGCCGAGTGCACGGAGAGCTAGGACACGTGAACGGTTGACCGTGGTAGTAGCCGCCAGCATTATATTGAACGGTCCTGCTCCAAAGACCCACACATTTTGGTTCTCTGGCTCTACACACACGTCATACCCATGGCGTGTCTGGCATCCCCCCCGTCCAGTACCACGTCTGGATTAGGAGCCAGAACTACTACTTATCTTAAATCGTCCCACATGTTTCATGAGTTCACCTCCTGCAGTAGATCGAATATTTATGCCCCCCTCAATTCNATGACTATAGTGCTTGTCTGGGAGGATCACCGTGGGGGTCAGAGAGCATGTGTGGAAGAGCCGAGTGCACGGAGAGCTAGGACACGTGAACGGTTGACCGTGGTAGTAGCCGCCAGCATTATATTGAACGGTCCTGCTCCAAAGACCCACACATTTTGGTTCTCTGGCTCTACACACACGTCATACCCATGGCGTGTCTGGCATCCCCCCCGTCCAGTACCACGTCTGGATTAGGAGCCAGAACTACTACTTATCTTAAATCGTCCCACATGTTTCATGAGTTCACCTCCTGCAGTAGATCGAATATTTATGCCCCCCGCAATTCATATGTTGGAATCCTAATCCCCAAGGTGATGGTATTAGAAGTGGGCCTTTGGGAGGTGAATAGGTCTGGAGAATAGAACCCTTAAGACGGGATGAGTACCCTCATGAGAGGGAGCGAGCCCTCTTGCTCTCCACCATGTAAAGTTACAACCAGAATCTGGCCACGCTGGACTCCCAGGTTCCAGAACTGTGACAATAAATTTCTGTTCTTTATAAGCCACCCAGTCTATTGTACTTTGTTACAGTAACCCAAACGGACTAAGAATCTTCCGACACCAAAAACATTTTTAAAAATAGCATAGTCAGTACTAAAGTTTGCTCACATTGTAACTTAAGATTTGTTTTAGGGGCGCCTGGGTGGCACAGCGATTAAGCGTCTGCCTTCGGCTCAGGGCGTGATCCCGGCGTTATGGGATCGAGCCCCACATCAGGCTCCTCCGCTATGAGCCTGCTTCTTCCTCTCCCACTCCCCCTGCTTGTGTCCCCTCTCTCGCTGGCTGTCTCTATCTCTGTCAAATAAATAAATAAAATCTTTAAAAAAACAACAAAAAAAAAAGATTTGTTTTAAAGGTGTGTTTGCCCCATGATTTTGTCTGACTGGTTCAGCTTATCCTAACCATGTTATATTAACCATGTTAACCTGTTATAACCTATTCGGGCCTTTTGAATTAGCCACAGAAGGAGGGCAGTTCTGAACAGAGAAGGCAAATTTGATAAAAAATGCAAAGAATCAATAATAGATGCATGATCTCAACGTGGATGAGGCCTTGAGGACAATGACTCCCTCTACTCCAATAATACGAACATATACGTGATCAGTGAACAACTCGTAGTTTCCAGGATGGAAAAGAAGTGGAATTTCTGAGAAAAATTGTTCTTTGGGGATAGATGAAAGAATGATGTCGGCAAATGGACTTGGGATTTTTATACATTTGAGATTTTCTTATGACGGGAGAAAGGAGACAGAATTGGCTGAAAGAATTGGTAGGAAAGAACTGGGAAAGAGGGCTAATTCTCAACGGAGAAGTTGGAAACCAAGAGGAAAAGAGTAGATTTAAGGGACAGGAGAGGGGCACTTGGGTGGCTCAGTCAGTTAAGCATCTAACTTGATTTCAGCTCAGGTCACGATCTTGGGGTCATGGGATAGAACCCTGCATCAGGCTTACCGCTTAGAGCACAGCCTGTTTGTCTCTCTCTCTCTGCTCCTCCCTGCCAAATGCTCTCTCTCTCTGTCTTTCTTTCTCTTTTAAATAAATAAATAAATAAATAAATAAATAAATAAATAAATAAATAAAATCTTAAAAAGGAATTAAGTGAAAGACAGGAGATGGAGTGGGAAAGAGAGAGCGCCACAGGGCCCCACTCTGCAGGTCTAAGCCCGGCGGCTGGAGCAGGTGTGGAGAGGAGAGACCCCTGAGGAGTATTTTCCCCACGTTTATCTTTCTTTGACACAATAAATTGTGTATCCGGACAGCCAGAGAACTTAACCAAGAATTTTTGAGGTAGGAAAACAAGAATATTTGACCATTTGGTTTGTTTTCTGGCCTAGGGAGAAAAAAAATAACATTCTCACAAGTTAAAATGTAGGCAAATATCTCTCCAGACACCAATGCAAACAGTAAAATAGCAGAAAAGCTCCCAGCTTCACCAGACTTCATGGGAAAACTAAAGTATGTATAAATCAAATGCGATACGTTTCACCCATGTCTCCTTAATTTTAGAAGACTCTGTAGCATAATATCTTTACTTTGCAAGAATCAAAGACATGAAATAGGCTATTAATGGATGCCTTGGGGACTTTACATGATTTTAAATCCTCCTTTCAACTTCCAGGCAAACAGAGAATCGCTTGTCACTGACTCTCCTTTTCCTAAATTGTATCCATCCCTACAATTTGATGCTTTCCACAAATTCCACTCAACAATTCATCTTTTGCTGACACACAAACCGTTGTAACTTTAAATTCGTTAATAATGAAGGATTTTAATCAGTAGTTCAGAAAATACTGCAACTGGATCAGCTGTAGGACACCCCATCGTGTTATCGAGACAAGCCCCCGAGTGAGAACTTACAAAATGCCAAGACTCAAAGGGCTCTCAAAATTTAAAAATGAAGGTTAGAAAGAAAATTGAGCTCTTGGCCGTGTTAGCACTTCCAGGTAATTACAGACCCTTGAGTAGTCTTCAAACATCTTTTTTTTTTTTTTAAAGATTTTATTTATTTATTCGACAGAGATAGAGACAGCCAGCAAGAGAGGGAACACAAGCAGGGGGAGAGGGAGAGGAAGAAGCAGGCTCATAGCGGAGGAGCCTGATGTGGGGCTCGATCCCACAACGCCGGGATCACGCCCTGAGCCGAAGGCAGACGCTTAACCACTGTGCCACCCAGGCGCCCCTAGTCTTCAAACATCTTAAGCAGAGGTGGGACTTTGAGCTGAGACAATTACAATGACACAGATTTTATTTAAAAGATTACCCGCCACATGCCAAGCCCCCGGTAGACCCTGGTGGTGGTGGTGGGGGTGTTGAGTTTCTCCCCTCATGCGGAATGAGCACCAATTTCTGGAACCTGGATTTGGAGAGCTGGTTCAAACACAAATCACAAACACCCACTGAGGGCTCACTACATACAGACCATGAAAGAAGGGCCCTTGGTACATAAGAAAAAGAGTAAAGGGTAGTCCTCCTTGTGGGGGGATGGTTGGGTTGGTGAGCAGACAGTGGAGGTTCAGGACATCTAACTGCTATTGTATTTTTAAAAGCCTCTACCTATCTTGAAGGGGAAACAAAAGGACCATCAACATTTCAGGATTACTTTCAGAAGGAAATGGTCATCTACACTTTTTGCATTTGAAAAAAATGGCTCCGGATTTCAGAAAAAGAAAGGGAGGGAAGTGGCAGACAGCTATGAGGAAAAGAGAGTCAGAAGGACGCTGCTCTTCCTCTGAAGCTGGAGAACCCCCTTCTTATTTCCTGGCATTGAAGAGACAAACAACGTTTTTTAGAAAGTGTATCTTTCTCTAGCTCTGCCAGACTGGAGTATTTATACTTCTCTTCCCCATTGCCCTAGTAACACATTCTGAATTAAATGTTTCTCATTCCAAGGAGATACTTAGTACCTAATAACAGACAGTTTGAAAAAAGGATGAAAGAAAAATCCTGGAAGATAGAAGCTTTCCTGGTCAGGCACAATACTGATAAATAAAAATGACATTTTAAAGTTAAAAGCTTAGACCGAAAAGGCTCGGAGAATAATTCACCCTGCGGCCTGCAAACTTGCTGACCTGAAAATAAGAGAAATAGATTTCATCGTGATTGTCTCCAGATGTAGAGGAAGGAGCGCGGTCTGATCCGGAAGCGGAAAGTGCGGTCTAATCCGGAAGCGGAAGCAACGCCCGTGCGCACGTCAGACCGGGACACACGGATTTGGCACACGGGGTCGTGAGTGACATCCCCGCGTGTTGGGGTGAGAAGGCGGCCGCGGTAACCGCGCCCATGCAGACTGCTGTGGCTGTCACGCTCTTTCCAAAGGAGATGCTCTTCAGGAAGAGACACGGGGTCCTCGCTGTCCTGCAGGAACAGCTGCACCGGGTCACCGTGGGGGAGCGCCTTGCGGTGATTGGGCGTGTGACACGAAACTCAGCTCTCCAAGCTGAAGCAAAGTGGGTTCCAACAGGCTTTCTCCCACGGGGACAGCCTGCAGCTGGGCAGCTGGAGATCTCGTCCCTCCCTCCCTCGGCCTCCACCCTGCAGGGAACACTTCCACAGCCTCTCCGAGCCCCCTCCTCCCGCACCTGCCTCCTGCAGCCTGTCCTCCCAGGGAGAAGCCAGGGGGTCACTGTGGGCTCTGGTCATTCCAGTTCCTTCTGTGCTCACTCATGGTGGCAGAGCCCTCCGGAGTGTGTCCGCTCCAGTCCACCTCCATGGCCCTCCCCGGAGCTGCAGCCACGTGCTCTCCTGCACATCTGAGGGACGTTCTGCTTGTTCCCACCTCTGGCCTGGCCCCTGTTCCGGCTGCTGGGAGGCTTGGCCCTGAAATACCCTGGAAGCCTCCCCCTCCACTGCCTCCTGTCTCTGCTAGCAGTCACCTCGGGGAGGCCCCCAGAGACCTGCCCCTCCCCATCCCGCCACCTCATCCCCCTGCCCAGCACTGAACATCATTTGGTCTTCTGCTTGTTGACGGCCTCTCTCCCACAGTCTAAGCTCCATGAAGCCAAGGATTGCTTTTTTTTGTTTGTTTGTTTGTTTGGGGTTCTCCATTGCTTGGTGCACTGGGGCTCAGTAGCCTTCGCTGCCTAAAGAATCTCCATTTCTAAGAAAGGCCTCCAACTTCAAATTCCCTGTAGAGAGGCTAAATTTGAATCTGAAGACGGAGTAATAGCGGGTAGGAATTACATGACGTATTTAATGCATGTGAATGTATTATGTCGTGGTAGATGCCAAACACGGGACGAAGTGGGGAAGCCAGAGCTCCCGAGGGGCCTGTAGTGTGGGTGGGAAAAGTGTTGGGGGGGGACACCCAGTGGTTGTTTGCACCCCCAACTGCCACTTGTTGTCTCAGGTAATCTGTGTAACAGTGTCTGAAACTACCGATAAACACTGAAGAAGAGGTGGGGGGATTTCGGGTTGAAAGAGGAGACCACGGAGCTTTGGAGAAGCGGTGTCACTTGGCCGGAGTCATGGCCACTCTGGGCAGACAGGGTTTGAGTGACTCAGCTCCGTCTGGTTCCAGAAGCCGCAGGTGCTCCTCTGTGACTTCCAAGGGAGGCAGGGGCAAACGGAATCTGGTGTTCACACTCCCCCCTTTGCCCCTTCCCCCCCTCCCCACATGCCACTAGTGCAGAGGGACAGATGCAGCGCTGGGCGGTGAGCTTCATCCCACCTCATTCGACAGGTGACCAGGAACGCTGTCCCCCACAGAAGACCAGCTGGAGAGATCCACACAAGGAGAAGACGTGTCCCCCCTGGCAAAAACGCATCATTTAAGGGGACAAGATATATCCACATGAAATGGTTGACCACACAAAGTCAGCATGGGATTAAGGGCTGTGGGAAACAGTGGTGTAGACGGCGGGTTGTTGCTGGAGGTACATGGACCACATTTTCAGCAGGAGCCAGTTCGGACCCCTCTACCTTATTCCTCTGCCACTGACACGTAGCTTGAATGTCAGAGAGAAAGCTGGTCTTGGCTTGTGCACTCAGGTGTCTTTTTAAGTTCGTGCCTTGCACAGAGAGGGGAAGAGAGGCTGGTGTGACTTGCCACAGGTCACACGCTCAGTAACTCTGTTGGGGGGGGCATGAGCTCAATGGGGGCCCCTCAGCTCCATGTGTAAGGCCTAGCCCCCCCCGACCCCCCATGAAGACAGGGTCTTTAAAGACATGATTCCGGTTAAATGAGATCTTGGGGAAGGGTCCTAATCCAATCTGACTGGTGTCCTCATAAGAAGAAGCAGTCGGGATGCAGGCAGGCACAGGGAGAAGACGCCGAGGAGAGAGGCCTCCGAGGAAACCCACCGCGCCCATATCCGGATCTCGCACTTCCAGCCTCCGGAGCCCCGCGGAGTGAAGCCCGGTGTTCAGGCCCGCAGTCCGGGCTACCTTGTTATGGCAGCCCTGGCAAACTAGTGCCGAGTAACCGCCTCCACCGTCCCCCCGCCCCCCACCTCACAAACAGAGACACTGAGGCTTAGAGATCGCAGCCAAACAGAGTTAGCTGCAGAGCCTGGATCGGAACCTGGGACGAGGGCGTCGGAACACCCACACCCCTCCCTGCTACTTACTGCTACTCTTTTGTTCCTTTTGTCCAGTAAAGTTTGCGGAGGGCCCGGGCGTGAGCAGCTTCTGCAGACACCAAACAGACATCAGGTCCCTGGCGTCCTGGAACTCCCGCTGTGGCCGGGAAGGGAACACAGGGCAGTAGCTGGGACTGCGGGGGGCAGCATCAGGGAGCGAGAGCAGAAAGTCCAGAGAGGTGGCCCTGGGGAGAAGGACTGGCAAAGCGCCTCGCAGTGGGCCAGGAGTAGTCAGAGCACGCGGGAGGGAGCACGCTGGCCCAGAGCACATCGGGACAGGTGGCCGGGGATTGAACTTGCACTAAAGCCCACCCAGCATCAGACTGGGGGAGGAAGAGGGGACACACCTCAAGAGCATTGAGTCCTCGTGATACAGAAATAGTAGCAAACAGTCAGCGTAGCTCTGTAACATTGTAGTCCACAGACTGTAAACACCTAAGCTTAGTGTAAGGAATGGGGCAGGGACGCAGAGCCCGTTTGCACCGGATGGTATCGTCTGTTTGAATAAACAGAATACGTATGGTCCCACGGACATAGACGTTGATCTGGCAGTCTACACAAAGATTCTTGGTTGTGCTCACTTCAGTGTGGATCGTTTTTTCCCTGGGCAACTGGGATAGTCTCTTAACTGATCTCTCGTCTTCTGACCCGGAAACCAGAGTGAATTTCTCGGAGCACAGACCCAATCACAACTTGCCTCTTTTTAAAACCTTCCGTTGGCCGAGAATGAAATCCACGCCAGCTTCAGCCATGACCCTCTGAGGGTTGTCCACACCATCTGATGTACTTATATCGTATTTCTGCCCTTTTACCTCTCTTCCTGTCGTATCTATGACAAGCCAGACTGCTTATCCCATCAGGGTCTTTGCTAGAATTCAGATCGCCTTGGAGTCCAGTTCAAATGTGTCTCCTCCGGGAAGCCTTCCCTGACCACTGTAACCAAAGCCGTCCCCTGCACAGGGCCAGCATCACAGGCAGGGGACCCGTGCTGATGCCCGGGTGTCACACTTAGAAGGGCTCTATGCATGGCTTAATGCTCTGTGGTGACTGTCCTGAAAATTCTCATACTTTCTGAACACGGCCCATATATATATTTAATACCAAGTCTTGCAAATGATGCAGCCCATTCTTCCTTTGCCCCTCGGTTCCCCCATTTTACATCATTCCGTTTGGTTTTCCACATGGCACTTCCCATTAGTCAAAGTGATCCCTTTTGTTAATCTGTTTACTGACCTTTCCCCTCTCTAAGATATGAGCGCCAGGGGAGCAGGAACCTCGGCAGCCTGGCTCACCACTGTGTCTCCAGCCCCTGGAGCGGGGCCAGACGCAGGCTGAGTGCTCTGTAAGCACATGGTGAATTAATGACGAAGGCAGAGCACTAAAAATACAGCCGGGAGTCCGAAAAACACAGAGGGCAGTTGATGTAAGCTGGGCTTTCTGCCATGGCTTCAGACTCACTTCCCCACTCCAGTCATCCCACTGATGTGACATACTGATTAATAAAATGTGCACACGTCATCCCAGTGTAAATTCATCCCCACAAGTGAAGAACCAAAACAAAAGGTCTACCACGCGCCACGCCAGGATTCTCACTGGGGGATGGTGTCCTCTCCTCCTGCTTCCTGTGGAATCCCAGTGGTCCTCAGGGATGTCTCCTGCTGCCGGACATGTTCCCCCCGGTGCTGAGCTCAGCCCTGCGGCAGAAGAGGATCAGGCTTAGGACCAGACCAGCCACTGCAGGATTCGTAAGATGAAATGTTGGGACAAAGGCAAGCTCAAATGGGGAGTCTGGAGAGTTCTTTCCAGCTGTTCTAGAAAAGCATCTACGAGCAGCTCTGTTCTCCTCCTCTGAACACTGCCTGCCCCAAACGGGTCTCAGAACTATCAAATCTTAGCTAGAGAGTGAATCACTAGCTCGAGAATTAAACCATTATTTGAAGGAAGGCAGACCCAAAAGTATTTGCTCTTGGAGCTGGAGCCATTGATGGAGTAAACATCTGTCCAAACCCTCCAAGTGGGGGTGACCAATTGATTTCCTGTTTAACCCAGTTTAGTTGGTTCTCTGTCATTCAGAGGCCGCAGCACCCTGACTGGTACATAACGATACTTTATCTACCAGGAGAGAATATCGGAAGGAGAGACAGAGATCTTAATTTGCATTTGTCATATAGCTTCTCCAACATTTAATAAGATGTAATATTTAAAGATAAAATAAACTCGGGTGGCGTCTGACTCCTGGTTTTGGATCAGGCCATGGTCTCAGGGTGGTGAGATCAAGCCCCGCGTTGGGCTCCACACTCAGCAAGGAGTCTGCTTGAGATTTTCTCTCTACCCCTTCCTCTGTCCTTCCCCTTGCTTGCACTCTCTCTCAAATAAATAAATACAATCTTAAAGAATAAAATAAAATAAACTTTGCTTTTCCAAATATTTCATTATAGTCACATTTGAAAATGGAGAATTTAGCCTCTTATCATCATGGGTGTTCAGAGGACCATCAAAAATGAACTTACATGGCAGGGTCATGGCTGATTAAGTGAGACAACATAACCTGGGATCGGGGTCACGGCCCCAGCCCCACCCTCCTCGCGTAGACCCAGGAGCAAGGTCAGACTCTCTAGCTTTCCCACAGCTGTATGGTAGAAATACAAGTAGTTTAACAAGGACTCTGCAAGGTCACAGTGAGGATTAGGCAAACTGAGGCACAGGACCAGCTTGGAGAACAGTCCACAGTTGTTTGCTGGGAGTGCTGGTGTTGATGGCACACTCCTTAACCAAGGAGGGAAAAGGCAGGGAAAAAGGTAAAAGCTGGGCCCCGAACCCACAGGGATGATCTCCTTGGGGAGGGAGTTGGCAGTTGTTTACAAGAAGATACAAGGTACACAATAGCACAAATGGGAGCCCCGAGGGATTTAGAAGAAGAAGCGTCCACAAGGAGTAAAGGCAGAGAGTGGATGAAGATGGGGAGGCCTGGTGGGCCAGGAGAGGGGCATAGACCCACAGCAGGGCCTGGCCCCCCAGAGAAGCCAGCACAGGGAAGCGGGAGGGTGCCCGCCCATTGATCAGTCCCTGCAGGCCAGGTCTTCGCACAGATGTCCGCACTCTCCGGCGGGACGTGGTGGTTTGTGAAGGGCTCAGCCTTTGGACTCTATCCAGACAGCCCCGCTTAACACTCTGAACAAAGTAGGGAGAAAAAAAACAAAAAAACAGGTTTAAGAAATTTAGTTTAATTTTGAGACAAGTGGAAAAATAAGGATGAGGGGTTAGAATCCTGAAGGCAAGGAGACCTTTGTGGAAATGTGTTCAGTGTCCGGGTTTGAGGGGACGAGCAGAGCCTGACCACGGCTTTCACACACGAGGGTGATGGTGAAACTCTCCTTACTCTTCTTCAAACAACATCGAGTACTTTTCACTCCAAGGATTGGAGGAGCTCACAAAAATTGAGAAAATGCTGAATAATGTTGCTCTTACAAAAAGAAAGAGAGAGGGACTCCTGGGTGGTTCAGTCTGTTTTAAGCTTCTGCCTTTGGCTCAGGTCATGATCTAAAGGTCCTGGGATCGAGTCCCCCGGTGGGCTCCCTGCTCAGGGGGAGCCTGCTTCTCTCTCTCCCCTGCCCCTCCCCCTGCTCGTGCTCTCTTTCTCTCATTCTCAAATAAATAAAATCTTTAAAGAGAGAGAGAAGAAAGGAAAAGACAAAAAGTGTGTGCACAGCCCTTCCGGCCACAAGAGGGCGCCGTCGGAGCCGGGCGCGGAGCAGGGACTGTGCCCAGATCCCCAGTGGGCCTCGCATGGGGACTGCCAGTGGTCGTGTCTGAAAGGGGCCACTGGGTGCTTCCAAGCAGAGAACAGCCTCCGGCCCTTCCCGGCGCCCTGTGTCATCCGTATGATCCTCAGATCAAGGAAGGCATTGAGCTCTTCCAAGTCTAAGAACGTAGACTTCTTAGTAGCAATTCGGGATCCGGCCCCTTTTCGAAGTGAGCTGCCAGCCTGCAGGGAAAGCAGGGCTGCGCTGACTACTCACTGGAGCCCGGGGTGCTTCCCTCCTGCAAGCTCCCCTCCGTGAGGGGATTACTCTCCCCAGCTCCCTGTGAACAGCGTCAAACCGAAACCCCGAAACCCCGTTTCCTGACACGGCCAATGAAGTAAGAGAGCGCCAGGTTACCGGAGATTAAAAATAGGATGTTGCTGCCCAGTGCTCGGCCGGCTGGCAGATGACACAGGAGGCTTGGAGGGCCTGGACGGGGGCCAGGCGGCCGTCCTTGCCCTCTGCCACCCCCGGGAAGGGGAGGAGAGGTGCAGGTTTACAGGGAGTCCTGCCAGGAGAGAGCTGGGAGGGAGGGGAAGGGTGGAGAAATCGTTTTCCTGTGAGTCAAGGGATGACAGCTGTCACCACGGAGGGGAGAAGAGGTGGGGAACCGGGTCCAAGCCTTCACGAAAGCAGTGGCAGTTGAGTCAAAACAAGCAGTCAGAAACATGAGGCCCTTAAAAATACAGTAATTCATCCTACATCAAAGCGGTGATTAGCACAGCTTCCGGGCGGTGTCTTTCTGCTTATTTATGGAACATTACACATTTTAATGCTATTTTCATAAGGTGTTTCAGCTGCCACAGTCCCGTATCTGGGAGACAAAAGTGCCTGAGGAATACTACAACTGTCAGGCACCACTCTCAGCCGTGCACAAACCCAGTGTCCACCCCGGTGACAGCCACCTCCCAAATGGGGACGCGCAAGAGGACAAGTTCCCAAGGTCCCCTCCACGCGGCTGGGGTCAAGACGCTCCAATGGAAGAAGACTCAGGGGCAAGGGGAGCGGGGACAAGGCCACGTTCATCTTGGTCAGTTATGGGTCGGGGACAGAGGTCCCACTGAAGTCTCTGTTGAGGTCCTTCTTTCATTCCATCCCAAAGCTCAGTATCAATGAAGACTTCATTGAGCTAAACTCCAGAGCTCGCCGGTCCTGCCCACAAACTTGCTTTATTTGAAATACATTTGAGTCCATATCAATGCCAGAGACAGAGGTAAGGAAAAGTAAGACATCGTTGGAAAATTCCTCATTCCTTTCAGGGAATTTCTCATTTAAAAAAAAGGCGAGGGATGATAATGAGGACCACTTCAGGAAACAGGGCCATGGCACCTCATATCAAAGGGACAAGATCCATTTCCCCCGCAGATAAGTTTAGTAACCATTTCCTCCAAGTCCGGCTACTCTTTACAATTAGTCACCTTGAAAAAGACAAGTTGAGTTTATTTATGCCATGGGAAAAATACATACTCTCAGCTTGCAGAGATAAAGCAGGTAGGAGCAAACAAGAGGTCAGGACAGGCAAAGGGAGAACTCAGGGCACTGGCCGGCCTGAGCTGGGGACTCGGGGAGGCTGAAACACCACCGTTTTGTCACAGCAAGACCTGTGATTCAGGAGGCTTATCTAGATGGATTTGGTATGTCCCTGTAGCACTGAATTCAGGGTCACAGTTTCTACTGAAAGCATAACCCCCCCGCAACCCCGCCAATGTATTTACTTTTATGAGATGGTGGAGACAGAAATGCTTTAGAACCATCAATGTCTGTTTTGTCAGCTTCACAACTCATAGTTGTTTTCCTTGCTTTTATGCCTGAGACCCCTGCCAGTGGCCCTTCTGGGGCTGGGATATCTTTAGGGCCCTTGGGCTGATTGATCTGAGCCCTGGTCTCCCTACCCAAGTTTCCAAGCCCGGTGCCAACATTCTCGGGTGGACACCTGTCCTGTAGGAACTGGGCTGGAGCCCGAAACGCGTCTTACGCAGGCCACTTAGAAGCCATCCCAAGATAACTCAGGTCAGAATTTAACCAGCTGCCTACAAATAAAGAAAATCCCATGACTCCACTCTGAAGGCATCCAATTCTCTAAAGACGCTTATTTCCAACCATTGCATCAGCCGTGAACATGTCGTGCATGCTGGCACTGGTCGAGGACGTCTCAGGAGAGAGCACTGCCTTTTTCTTAAATTTCTAAAACGAAATTAGTTTGGCTTTGGCAAAATGCTGACGCATACACATGCCAGAGTGGAAGCTCACAGAGTGTACAACTGGGGTGCCCTTCTGGTTCTGATGACAGCCGCTGAGGTGTCCTCATCGGTCTCCGAGGACCATCTCAGTTGATCCTCGTCGAGGCTCTCAAGGGGGTTCACTGTGCAGGTGGAGACACGGAGGGACCGTCCACCGAGCGGCCCGTAAGCAGTGGGGCCAGACGCGAGTGTGGACAGACCGCCCAGCACTCACACTCCACCAGCGTGCCTTCCCGTGCCCGGTCCACGTCCCCCAGGGCAGGTCCCATGGCTCCTGTCTGAGGACTGCAAGCACATCCCCATTTCCTTGATAAGAGAAATAGAATTCAAGAGAAGAAGTGAAACGCAGTTATTCTTCATTCTCCCCAGAAGCAAGGTAGCTCGGGGGCCCAGATACTCCTTGTTCAGCGGTGGGGTTGCTGTCACTCTCATTTTGGTTGGTTTCATCGATGTTGGCAGCGTTTCTTACCGTTGTGGGAGACTATGGGGGCTACTGTTTGTTGAAACAAGTTTCACAACATCCGTGTAAGAATCAAACCAAGACGTCGAGGATGTCTGGGGAGGGCACAGGTACCATGCTGGGGCACGAGGGGCCTGCTTTCCAGCATCCCGTGCAGCCAAGACGTCTCAGCTACAGTCTGGAAAGCGAGACACCAGGGCAGGTCTGGAGGCGGGAGTCGAGGGCACTTTGTCCAAAGCACCTGGGCGCCCAGAATCCCCTGGTGCCCGCGCTGTTGGGATAAAGGGCACCGGGGCATAGAAGGCTCCATCCTGGGCCCCNAAGCGAGACACCAGGGCAGGTCTGGAGGCGGGAGTCGAGGGCACTTTGTCCAAAGCACCTGGGCGCCCAGAACCCCCTGGTGCCCGCGCTGTTGGGATAAAGGGCACCGGGGCATAGAAGGAATGTGAAGAGAGACCAGGGGAGAGAGGGGAGTCAGGGATCTCCTGCACACTCCCCGCTGAGGGAGTAGTACAGCTCTGGATGGGGTCGCACCGGCCACTAGGGGGAGCCAGGGCCATGTGTGTCCACGCGTTCTGAGGGTCACCAGCCCTGGGAGAAGGAATTATTAACTGCCTTGCAGCTCTAGTCACACGTTCACATGTCCACATACAGCTGTGTCATCTTTACATGGAGTGAGGGAGTGAGGGGGATGTGCCTGTGGGGAGTCCGGGCTCCTCCTTGACCTGGCAGCCTCGCACGGGGCCCCCAGCCCAGGGCCACGGAGGCCAACCGAGCGCCGTGGTGGGGCCTGGTTGCTGGGCCCTCGAGGGCCCCTCTCACAGAATGGAGGTGCGTTTTTGAGTGACAGATCAAAGTGATGCCCACAGAGCAGTGAGTGACTTCGGGCTCAATAATTTAGCCACAACGGGGTCACTCAGGGCTGGGAACTCTGAACCTCTGGGCCCGTCCAGGACGCGGGGAGCAGTAAGCTGAGGGAGCTGAGCGCGCTCCGCATCAGCAGTGCCTCCGGTTGGAGCAGAGGCCAGTGTGGGGGCACTAATGTCACAGAAAGTTGCACAGAAAGGTCTCAGAGGTCACATGGTTCAGCCCCTCAGGCCACTTGTCTCCACTCACACTTTCTCTGAGGGAAAAGTGCTGACACCATTTCCTAAGCTTTAATTATACATTATACTCATCTCTTCAGTCAAAGAAAAGCTGAATGTAAACTCCAAGCCATATTGACAATATTGACCCATTAGGGCCCCAAACGAGTTATACTTCTGCCTGCCAATGTGACAGAAGCCCCCCAAGAGAAAGACACCAATTCTTTGTGTCCTTGACAGACAGCATCAATTTCTGGAGCCTGCAGATTCTTCCCTAGCAGATTCAGGGGACCAAAGAGAGTCACAGCCCCCGATAATACCTAGCAGTGGGGAGAAAATCCCTGTTTGGGTCAGTATTTTCAGAGCAATGTACGGGTGCCCAGGCTGCTTGGAACGCAACAATCTCACAGAAGCGTTCTGAGTACGGGTCTGTGTGTGCTTATAGATTAGCCCAGGCACACAACAGAAAAACAAGCTGGCCGTCCGTCCCTTCCCCTCCCTCTGTAGGAATTTGGCTTGAGATGAAGGTTTGATCTTTTAGTAATAACATTCTCAGTGTCCAACTGAGCACAGCCAAGGGAAATAAACACGTCGGCTTCTGAACCTGGTTTTGCCGTAGATTGACATGGCCGCTGACAAAGGATTAACCTCTTGTTGCCTCGGGGCTTCCTCTCCAAAAGATGACCCATATTTCCAACCCAAACAACTTCAATACATTAATACTTAATGGCCACAGAGCACAGCATAACGATGTGAATGCTTAACCAAGGTTACGCTCTTTCACAATCGGTGCTATTTTGGTCCTAAGCATGCTTCCAGCCTTCACAGTTATATGGAAATTAAATACCCTTTAAAGGGGAAGGAAAAGAATGATGTGTGCACAGAAGAAATCCAGTTTCACAGACCATGCCTTTGAGTGCCTTGCCAAGACTAAGGCGGCAAATATTCTGAGTCTTTGTTTGAGTAAAGTCCTGGTTTCTGGCTCCTGGTTAATGTACCTCACTCGGGTCCAATAGCGCAGTGCCCATCTTAGCACCACCCAGGGTCACTTTTACTGCCTTTGGCCTCAAACTCTCACCAGCAGAAATAATATAGGATTGACTATTGCCAGCACTGCTCAAGAACTCTATGCCCCCCTGAAGATGACAGCGTGGAGCACAAGTGAAAAATGGAGCTTATTCTTCTGCTGAATTACACCTTCTACTTAACTGTTGGAGAAGGTTTAGCTAAACCAGCTCAAGACAGGGGCTCTTAACTAGGGCTGAAGCAAAACAGATTCATAACCACTCATCCTAAGGGAAATCATTGTCTGAAACAAGAAGTTTCTGGAATTCCTATGTAATGCATAAATTCCAGAAATAATCCAGATTTACTCAGAATCAGTACACTTTACATTTGGTAGAAAACTTCGTGGATATGTTAGAGTGCTGACAGGTGCTGTAAAAAACAAATTCATCCCCACATTACACAGGCGCCATACTAGCCTATGTATTGGTCCAGCGTGTGTGCTCTTGGTCTGTGGGCAGCCTTCATGGTCTCAGTCTCCTTCCCCACTGTGGTTGTGCCTTTCAGCAGGACCTCAGAGTCTTCACCACCCAGACAGCAGATGGGGGAAGAAAGGGCCAAGAGGAGCTACTGGCTTCCTAACTGCAATGCTGTGGAAATGGCAGTCATCACTCTGTTCACACTCCAGTGGCCAGAACTTGTCACAAGACCCCAACCGTATGCAAAAGAGGCTGAGAGTTGTAATATAGTCCCTAACTTGGCTGCATTTCTCCGAGCTAAGTCTTTACCCGGGGACAGGAGGGCTGACTCGTTGGGGATGGCTCTTGGGCTCTGCCACATGGCCATCTTGCATTGGGGTGCCCCAGGCAGGGGCCTTTCAATAGCAGACCTGACAATGCCATCAATCAATGTCTTTGGAGCCCTGCCAGAGACCAAAAGCTCCCTACCTTGCAGGAAAATCTATTTAATTTTTGGGAAAGAACTAATCGTAAGTAAGTCCTTCTATCGAGTGATGGTATTTTGTCATGCAATTTCCATCTGTTGATCTTCGTCCTACCCTTTCTAGACTCATACAGAATAAGTCTACTTTATCTGCCACTTGACAGACCACCATAAAATGGAAGGTCTACAGTGTTTCCTGTAAGTGATTAATTTCCTAAGCATCCCCTGCTCATTGATTTTCATTCCACTTATTATACCGGTCATCTTTCTTGGGATATTCGCATGCTATTCTTGGCCTTCTTAAAATGATTAGCTCAGAAATGAAAACCTTTCATCAGGTGAGCAGAAGGGAGTACAATGGAATGATAGGAGAAAGGCTCAGTGCATCTTCTTCTGAAAGCTGTTCCTAGAAGGACATTCTTGAGGTACTCTCCCTACTTCTTGTCAGCTGGCTGGTGGCTTCGGGCTCCCCGTTTGCACCGGATGGTATCGTCTGTTTGAATAAACAGAATACGTATGGTCCCACGGACATAGACGTTGATCTGGCAGTCTACACAAAGATTCTTGGTTGTGCTCACTTCAGTGTGGATCGTTTTTTCCCTGGGCAACTGGGATAGTCTCTTAACTGATCTCTCGTCTTCTGACCCGGAAACCAGAGTGAATTTCTCGGAGCACAGACCCAATCACAACTTGCCTCTTTTTAAAACCTTCCGTTGGCCGAGAATGAAATCCACGCCAGCTTCAGCCATGACCCTCTGAGGGTTGTCCACACCATCTGATGTACTTATATCGTATTTCTGCCCTTTTACCTCTCTTCCTGTCGTATCTATGACAAGCCAGACTGCTTATCCCATCAGGGTCTTTGCTAGAATTCAGATCGCCTTGGAGTCCAGTTCAAATGTGTCTCCTCCGGGAAGCCTTCCCTGACCACTGTAACCAAAGCCGTCCCCTGCACAGGGCCAGCATCACAGGCAGGGGACCCGTGCTGATGCCCGGGTGTCACACTTAGAAGGGCTCTATGCATGGCTTAATGCTCTGTGGTGACTGTCCTGAAAATTCTCATACTTTCTGAACACGGCCCATATATATATTTAATACCAAGTCTTGCAAATGATGCAGCCCATTCTTCCTTTGCCCCTCGGTTCCCCCATTTTACATCATTCCGTTTGGTTTTCCACATGGCACTTCCCATTAGTCAAAGTGATCCCTTTTGTTAATCTGTTTACTGACCTTTCCCCTCTCTAAGATATGAGCGCCAGGAGAGCAGGAACCTCGGCAGCCTGGCTCACCACTGTGTCTCCAGCCCCTGGAGCGGGGCCAGACGCAGGCTGAGTGCTCTGTAAGCACATGGTGAATTAATGACGAAGGCAGAGCACTAAAAATACAGCCGGGAGTCCGAAAAACACAGAGGGCAGTTGATGTAAGCTGGGCTTTCTGCCATGGCTTCAGACTCACTTCCCCACTCCAGTCATCCCACTGATGTGACATACTGATTAATAAAATGTGCACACGTCATCCCAGTGTAAATTCATCCCCACAAGTGAAGAACCAAAACAAAAGGTCTACCACGCGCCACGCCAGGATTCTCACTGGGGGATGGTGTCCTCTCCTCCTGCTTCCTGTGGAATCCCAGTGGTCCTCAGGGATGTCTCCTGCTGCCGGACATGTTCCCCCCGGTGCTGAGCTCAGCCCTGCGGCAGAAGAGGATCAGGCTTAGGACCAGACCAGCCACTGCAGGATTCGTAAGATGAAATGTTGGGACAAAGGCAAGCTCAAATGGGGAGTCTGGAGAGTTCTTTCCAGCTGTTCTAGAAAAGCATCTACGAGCAGCTCTGTTCTCCTCCTCTGAACACTGCCTGCCCCAAACGGGTCTCAGAACTATCAAATCTTAGCTAGAGAGTGAATCACTAGCTCGAGAATTAAACCATTATTTGAAGGAAGGCAGACCCAAAAGTATTTGCTCTTGGAGCTGGAGCCATTGATGGAGTAAACATCTGTCCAAACCCTCCAAGTGGGGGTGACCAATTGATTTCCTGTTTAACCCAGTTTAGTTGGTTCTCTGTCATTCAGAGGCCGCAGCACCCTGACTGGTACATAACGATACTTTATCTACCAGGAGAGAATATCGGAAGGAGAGACAGAGATCTTAATTTGCATTTGTCATATAGCTTCTCCAACATTTAATAAGATGTAATATTTAAAGATAAAATAAACTCGGGTGGCGTCTGACTCCTGGTTTTGGATCAGGCCATGGTCTCAGGGTGGTGAGATCAAGCCCCGCGTTGGGCTCCACACTCAGCAAGGAGTCTGCTTGAGATTTTCTCTCTACCCCTTCCTCTGTCCTTCCCCTTGCTTGCACTCTCTCTCAAATAAATAAATACAATCTTAAAGAATAAAATAAAATAAACTTTGCTTTTCCAAATATTTCATTATAGTCACATTTGAAAATGGAGAATTTAGCCTCTTATCATCATGGGTGTTCAGAGGACCATCAAAAATGAACTTACATGGCAGGGTCATGGCTGATTAAGTGAGACAACATAACCTGGGATCGGGGTCACGGCCCCAGCCCCACCCTCCTCGCGTAGACCCAGGAGCAAGGTCAGACTCTCTAGCTTTCCCACAGCTGTATGGTAGAAATACAAGTAGTTTAACAAGGACTCTGCAAGGTCACAGTGAGGATTAGGCAAACTGAGGCACAGGACCAGCTTGGAGAACAGTCCACAGTTGTTTGCTGGGAGTGCTGGTGTTGATGGCACACTCCTTAACCAAGGAGGGAAAAGGCAGGGAAAAAGGTAAAAGCTGGGCCCCGAACCCACAGGGATGATCTCCTTGGGGAGGGAGTTGGCAGTTGTTTACAAGAAGATACAAGGTACACAATAGCACAAATGGGAGCCCCGAGGGATTTAGAAGAAGAAGCGTCCACAAGGAGTAAAGGCAGAGAGTGGATGAAGATGGGGAGGCCTGGTGGGCCAGGAGAGGGGCGTAGACCCGCAGCAGGGCCTGGCCCCCCAGAGAAGCCAGCACAGGGAAGCGGGAGGGTGCCCGCCCATTGATCAGTCCCTGCAGGCCAGGTCTTCGTACAGATGTCCGCACTCTCCGGCGGGACGTGGTGGTTTGTGAAGGGCTCAGCCTTTGGACTCTATCCAGACAGCCCCGCTTAACACTCTGAACAAAGTAGGGAGAAAAAAAACAAAAAAACAGGTTTAAGAAATTTAGTTTAATTTTGAGACAAGTGGAAAAATAAGGATGAGGGGTTAGAATCCTGAAGGCAAGGAGACCTTTGTGGAAATGTGTTCAGTGTCCGGGTTTGAGGGGACGAGCAGAGCCTGACCACGGCTTTCACACACGAGGGTGATGGTGAAACTCTCCTTACTCTTCTTCAAACAACATCGAGTACTTTTCACTCCAAGGATTGGAGGAGCTCACAAAAATTGAGAAAATGCTGAATAATGTTGCTCTTACAAAAAGAAAGAGAGAGGGACTCCTGGGTGGTTCAGTCTGTTTTAAGCTTCTGCCTTTGGCTCAGGTCATGATCTAAAGGTCCTGGGATCGAGTCCCCTGGTGGGCTCCCTGCTCAGGGGGAGCCTGCTTCTCTCTCTCCCCTGCCCCTCCCCCTGCTCGTGCTCTCTTTCTCTCATTCTCAAATAAATAAAATCTTTAAAGAGAGAGAGAAGAAAGGAAAAGACAAAAAGTGTGTGCACAGCCCTTCCGGCCACAAGAGGGCGCCGTCGGAGCCGGGCGCGGAGCAGGGACTGTGCCCAGATCCCCAGTGGGCCTCGCATGGGGACTGCCAGTGGTCGTGTCTGAAAGGGGCCACTGGGTGCTTCCAAGCAGAGACAGCCTCCGGCCCTTCCCGGCGCCCTGTGTCATCCGTATGATCCTCAGATCAAGGAAGGCATTGAGCTCTTCCAAGTCTAAGAACGTAGACTTCTTAGTAGCAATTCGGGATCCGGCCCCTTTTCGAAGTGAGCTGCCAGCCTGCAGGGAAAGCAGGGCTGCGCTGACTACTCACTGGAGCCCGGGGTGCTTCCCTCCTGCAAGCTCCCCTCCGTGAGGGGATTACTCTCCCCAGCTCCCTGTGAACAGCGTCAAACCGAAACCCCGAAACCCCGTTTCCTGACACGGCCAATGAAGTAAGAGAGCGCCAGGTTACCGGAGATTAAAAATAGGATGTTGCTGCCCAGTGCTCGGCCGGCTGGCAGATGACACAGGAGGCTTGGAGGGCCTGGACGGGGGCCAGGCGGCCGTCCTTGCCCTCTGCCACCCCCGGGAAGGGGAGGAGAGGTGCAGGTTTACAGGGAGTCCTGCCAGGAGAGAGCTGGGAGGGAGGGGAAGGGTGGAGAAATCGTTTTCCTGTGAGTCAAGGGATGACAGCTGTCACCACGGAGGGGAGAAGAGGTGGGGAACCGGGTCCAAGCCTTCACGAAAGCAGTGGCAGTTGAGTCAAAACAAGCAGTCAGAAACATGAGGCCCTTAAAAATACAGTAATTCATCCTACATCAAAGCGGTGATTAGCACAGCTTCCGGGCTGTGTCTTTCTGCTTATTTATGGTACATTACACATTTTAATGCTATTTTCATAAGGTGTTTCAGCTGCCACGGTCCCGTATCTGGGAGACAAAAGTGCCTGAGGAATACTACAACTGTCAGGCACCACTCTCAGCCGTGCACAAACCCAGTGTCCACCCCGGTGACAGCCACCTCCCAAATGGGGACGCGCAAGAGGACAAGTTCCCAAGGTCCCCTCCACGCGGCTGGGGTCAAGACGCTCCAATGGAAGAAGACTCAGGGGCAAGGGGAGCGGGGACAAGGCCACGTTCATCTTGGTCAGTTATGGGTCGGGGACAGAGGTCCCACTGAAGTCTCTGTTGAGGTCCTTCTTTCATTCCATCCCAAAGCTCAGTATCAATGAAGACTTCATTGAGCTAAACTCCAGAGCTCGCCGGTCCTGCCCACAAACTTGCTTTATTTGAAATACATTTGAGTCCATATCAATGCCAGAGACAGAGGTAAGGAAAAGTAAGACATCGTTGGAAAATTCCTCATTCCTTTCAGGGAATTTCTCATTTAAAAAAAAGGCGAGGGATGATAATGAGGACCACTTCAGGAAACAGGGCCATGGCACCTCATATCAAAGGGACAAGATCCATTTCCCCCGCAGATAAGTTTAGTAACCATTTCCTCCAAGTCCGGCTACTCTTTACAATTAGTCACCTTGAAAAAGACAAGTTGAGTTTATTTATGCCATGGGAAAAATACATACTCTCAGCTTGCAGAGATAAAGCAGGTAGGAGCAAACAAGAGGTCAGGACAGGCAAAGGGAGAGCTCAGGGCACTGGCCGGCCTGAGCTGGGGACTCGGGGAGGCTGAAACACCACCGTTTTGTCACAGCAAGACCTGTGATTCAGGAGGCTTATCTAGATGGATTTGGTATGTCCCTGTAGCACTGAATTCAGGGTCACAGTTTCTACTGAAAGCATAACCCCCCCGCAACCCCGCCAATGTATTTACTTTTATGAGATGGTGGAGACAGAAATGCTTTAGAACCATCAATGTCTGTTTTGTCAGCTTCACAACTCATAGTTGTTTTCCTTGCTTTTATGCCTGAGACCCCTGCCAGTGGCCCTTCTGGGGCTGGGATATCTTTAGGGCCCTTGGGCTGATTGATCTGAGCCCTGGTCTCCCTACCCAAGTTTCCAAGCCCGGTGCCAACATTCTCGGGTGGACACCTGTCCTGTAGGAACTGGGCTGGAGCCCGAAACGCGTCTTACGCAGGCCACTTAGAAGCCATCCCAAGATAACTCAGGTCAGAATTTAACCAGCTGCCTACAAATAAAGAAAATCCCATGACTCCACTCTGAAGGCATCCAATTCTCTAAAGACGCTTATTTCCAACCATTGCATCAGCCGTGAACATGTCGGGCATGCTGGCACTGGTCGAGGACGTCTCAGGAGAGAGCACTGCCTTTTTCTTAAATTTCTAAAACGAAATTAGTTTGGCTTTGGCAAAATGCTGACGCATACACATGCCAGAGTGGAAGCTCACAGAGTGTACAACTGGGGTGCCCTTCTGGTTCTGATGACAGCCGCTGAGGTGTCCTCATCGGTCTCCGAGGACCATCTCAGTTGATCCTCGTCGAGGCTCTCAAGGGGGTTCACTGTGCAGGTGGAGACACGGAGGGACCGTCCACCGAGCGGCCCGTAAGCAGTGGGGCCAGACGCGAGTGTGGACAGACCGCCCAGCACTCACACTCCACCAGCGTGCCTTCCCGTGCCCGGTCCACGTCCCCCAGGGCAGGTCCCATGGCTCCTGTCTGAGGACTGCAAGCACATCCCCATTTCCTTGATAAGAGAAATAGAATTCAAGAGAAGAAGTGAAACGCAGTCATTCTTCATTCTCCCCAGAAGCAAGGTAGCTCGGGGGCCCAGATACTCCTTGTTCAGCGGTGGGGTTGCTGTCACTCTCATTTTGGTTGGTTTCATCGATGTTGGCAGCGTTTCTTACCGTTGTGGGAGACTATGGGGGCTACTGTTTGTTGAAACAAGTTTCACAACATCCGTGTAAGAATCAAACCAAGACGTCGAGGATGTCTGGGGAGGGCACAGGTACCATGCTGGGGCACGAGGGGCCTGCTTTCCAGCATCCCGTGCAGCCAAGACGTCTCAGCTACAGTCTGGAAAGCGAGACACCAGGGCAGGTCTGGAGGCGGGAGTCGAGGGCACTTTGTCCAAAGCACCTGGGCGCCCAGAACCCCCTGGTGCCCGCGCTGTTGGGATAAAGGGCACCGGGGCATAGAAGGAATGTGAAGAGAGACCAGGGGAGAGAGGGGAGTCAGGGATCTCCTGCACACTCCCCGCTGAGGGAGTAGTACAGCTCTGGATGGGGTCGCACCGGCCACTAGGGGGAGCCAGGGCCATGTGTGTCCACGCGTTCTGAGGGTCACCAGCCCTGGGAGAAGGAATTATTAACTGCCTTGCAGCTCTAGTCACACGTTCACATGTCCACATACAGCTGTGTCATCTTTACATGGAGTGAGGGAGTGAGGGGGATGTGCCTGTGGGGAGTCCGGGCTCCTCCTTGACCTGGCAGCCTCGCACGGGGCCCCCAGCCCAGGGCCACGGAGGCCAACCGAGCGCCGTGGTGGGGCCTGGTTGCTGGGCCCTCGAGGGCCCCTCTCACAGAACGTGGAGGTGCGTTTTTGAGTGACAGATCAAAGTGATGCCCACAGAGCAGTGAGTGACTTCGGGCTCAATAATTTAGCCACAACGGGGTCACTCAGGGCTGGGAACTCTGAACCTCTGGGCCCGTCCAGGACGCGGGGAGCAGTAAGCTGAGGGAGCTGAGCGCGCTCCGCATCAGCAGTGCCTCCGGTTGGAGCAGAGGCCAGTGTGGGGGCACTAATGTCACAGAAAGTTGCACAGAAAGGTCTCAGAGGTCACATGGTTCAGCCCCTCAGGCCACTTGTCTCCACTCACACTTTCTCTGAGGGAAAAGTGCTGACACCATTTCCTAAGCTTTAATTATACATTATACTCATCTCTTCAGTCAAAGAAAAGCTGAATGTAAACTCCAAGCCATATTGACAATATTGACCCATTAGGGCCCCAAACGAGTTATACTTCTGCCTGCCAATGTGACAGAAGCTCCCCAAGAGAAAGATACCAATTCTTTGTGTCCTTGACAGACAGCATCAATTTCTGGAGCCTGCAGATTCTTCCCTAGCAGATTCAGGGAACCAAAGAGAGTCACAGCCCCCGATAATACCTAGCAGTGGGGAGAAAATCCCTGTTTGGGTCAGTATTTTCAGAGCAATGTACGGGTGCCCAGGCTGCTTGGAACGCAACAATCTCACAGAAGCGTTCTGAGTACGGGTCTGTGT
Organism: Ailuropoda melanoleuca; assembly: GCF_002007445.2. Taxonomy (NCBI): domain Eukaryota; kingdom Metazoa; phylum Chordata; class Mammalia; order Carnivora; family Ursidae; genus Ailuropoda; species Ailuropoda melanoleuca. The sequence continues at coordinate 105,617,502 of NC_048227.1, read as the reverse complement.
GTGCTTATAGATTAGCCCAGGCACACAACAGAAAAACAAGCTGGCCGTCCGTCCCTTCCCCTCCCTCTGTAGGAATTTGGCTTGAGATGAAGGTTTGATCTTTTAGTAATAACATTCTCAGTGTCCAACTGAGCACAGCCAAGGGAAATAAACACGTCGGCTTCTGAACCTGGTTTTGCCGTAGATTGACATGGCCGCTGACAAAGGATTAACCTCTTGTTGCCTCGGGGCTTCCTCTCCAAAAGATGACCCATATTTCCAACCCAAACAACTTCAATACATTAATACTTAATGGCCACAGAGCACAGCATAACGATGTAAATGCTTAACCAAGGTTACGCTCTTTCACAATCGGTGCTATTTTGGTCCTAAGCATGCTTCCAGCCTTCACAGTTATATGGAAATTAAATACCCTTTAAAGGGGAAGGAAAAGAATGATGTGTGCACAGAAGAAATCCAGTTTCACAGACCATGCCTTTGAGTGCCTTGCCAAGACTAAGGCGGCAAATATTCTGAGTCTTTGTTTGAGTAAAGTCCTGGTTTCTGGCTCCTGGTTAATGTACCTCACTCGGGTCCAATAGCGCAGTGCCCATCTTAGCACCACCCAGGGTCACTTTTACTGCCTTTGGCCTCAAACTCTCACCAGCAGAAATAATATAGGATTGACTATTGCCAGCACTGCTCAAGAACTCTATGCCCCCCTGAAGATGACAGCGTGGAGCACAAGTGAAAAATGGAGCTTATTCTTCTGCTGAATTACACCTTCTACTTAACTGTTGGAGAAGGTTTAGCTAAACCAGCTCAAGACAGGGGCTCTTAACTAGGGCTGAAGCAAAACAGATTCATAACCACTCATCCTAAGGGAAATCATTGTCTGAAACAAGAAGTTTCTGGAATTCCTATGTAATGCATAAATTCCAGAAATAATCCAGATTTACTCAGAATCAGTACACTTTACATTTGGTAGAAAACTTCGTGGATATGTTAGAGTGCTGACAGGTGCTGTAAAAAACAAATTCATCCCCACATTACACAGGCGCCATACTAGCCTATGTATTGGTCCAGCGTGTGTGCTCTTGGTCTGTGGGCAGCCTTCATGGTCTCAGTCTCCTTCCCCACTGTGGTTGTGCCTTTCAGCAGGACCTCAGAGTCTTCACCACCCAGACAGCAGATGGGGGAAGAAAGGGCCAAGAGGAGCTACTGGCTTCCTAACTGCAATGCTGTGGAAATGGCAGCCATCACTCTGTTCACACTCCAGTGGCCAGAACTTGTCACAAGACCCCAACCATATGCAAAAGAGGCTGAGAGTTGTAATATAGTCCCTAACTTGGCTGCATTTCTCCGAGCTAAGTCTTTACCCGGGGACAGGAGGGCTGACTCGTTGGGGATGGCTCTTGGGCTCTGCCACATGGCCATCTTGCATTGGGGTGCCCCAGGCAGGGGCCTTTCAATAGCAGACCTGACAATGCCATCAATCAATGTCTTTGGAGCCCTGCCAGAGACCAAGAGCTCCCTACCTTGCAGGAAAATCTATTTAATTTTTGGGAAAGAACTAATCGTAAGANGGAGTGGGAGAGGAAGAAGCAGGCTCATAGCGGAAGAGCCTGATGTGGGGCTCGATCCCATAACGCCGGGATCACGCCCTGAGCCGAAGGCAGACGCTTAACCACTGTGCCACCCAGGCGCCCCAGCCTAGAAGGACATTCTTGAGGTACTCTCCCTACTTCTTGTCAGCTGGCTGGTGGCTTCGGGCCCCTGGTGATGGGTCCCGGGAGAACAGCAGCCCTGCTGCTTGGGAGAGTTCCCTGCCACAGTGTTCTTGCTGGGAGACAG
>NC_048227.1:105565303-105615427 GCF_002007445.2 Ailuropoda melanoleuca | reverse complement strand
GTCCTTCTATCGAGTGATGGTATTTTGTCATGCAATTTCCATCTGTTGATCTTCGTCCTACCCTTTCTAGACTCATACAGAATAAGTCTACTTTATCTGCCACTTGACAGACCACCATAAAATGGAAGGTCTACAGTGTTTCCTGTAAGTGATTAATTTCCTAAGCATCCCCTGCTCATTGATTTTCATNGACAGAGATAGAGACAGCCAGCGAGAGAGGGAACACAAGCAGGGGGAGTGGGAGAGGAAGAAGCAGGCTCATAGCGGAAGAGCCTGATGTGGGGCTCTCCCATAACGCCGGGATCACGCCCTGAGCCGAAGGCAGACGCTTAACCACTGTGCCACCCAGGCGCCCCAGCCTAGAAGGACATTCTTGAGGTACTCTCCCTACTTCTTGTCAGCTGGCTGGTGGCTTCGGGCCCCTGGTGATGGGTCCCGGGAGAACAGCAGCCCTGCTGCTTGGGAGAGTTCCCTGCCACAGTGTTCTTGCTGGGAGACAGTTTCACTGTGAGGGCTTGTCTCAGATCAATGCTTTTTAATGCTTAAAAAGAAAAATATGGCTGAACTAAAATGATAATAAAGAGAGCTCCAGATAATACAGTCTTTTATGCGGGCCTTATATCACATAAGCCACGCTTTAGAGCCATCCTGGAGGTGAGCATAAATTAGACACAAAATCTTTTATTTTTTAAAAAAATTAATAAAGTTTAGATTAAATATTAACGAGGAAAGCTGTAGTCCATTGCTCCTGGCTGAAGGCTGAGAACAATGAGGTTTGTTAGTCTTCTTCCCTCGAGGCTGGCATGGGAAATAGTCTCTATGAAAATAGTTTAAATTTGTTAAAAAATATTTTAAAATTAATTTTTACAATTAGAACTTGTATTCTGTGAAAGCATATTTTATAGCGACGGTGCCATTTTGTAAAAATGATCCAGGAAAGCAGTTTGTCCCTCTTATATTTTATTTTGCTCTATTTTGATGGGAGAAAGGAAGGAATCGTAAGCAACCTTTGAATGTAGTTTAGAAACTTAATGTGGAAAGGGCACTAATATTGTAATTACCAGTTTTCCTTTATCAGGCGCAGCTCTCTTTGTTGCTCCTGCTATTTAAAGTTACTGTTCACATACTGTGGCTAATTCCCTTTGTTACATTTCACAGTGAATGCCGCTTCCTGAATATTTGTTATTGCAGTGCTATGGATGTACGCTTCTCAGATAAAGGAAAAACTGGGTGCATCCATCTGTGGGCAAATTAAAAATGAATTTAACCCCCTGGCTTCCATGACAGTGTCCCCTCAGGCAAAACATGCCCTATGCTTTTGACTGACGAGGTATTACATTGTGGTCGTATATAGGTTTTATTTTTTAATGGTGTTTGGAAAAACATCAAAAATATTTTTTGATATGACCTTGTATTTATACCAGATGGGGACACAGGGGGCAGGGGTTTGAGTGGAGGTTTATGGAGTCTGGAGAACAAAGGAAAAACAGTGAAAGACTTTGATTCTGAAAGGAAAAGATCTATTTTCATTATTCAAGGTACAGTCCCTGGCAAGTTGTTATTTTCTTGGTAACTGGATTAGAGTTTTTGAACGTTGGTTATGCCAGCTCCTTGGAGACTCAGGAAGGGAGAAAAGTGGGGCTGGAAGCTGGAGCAGGCTGGGTAAAGACGGCTTGCGGACCCAGCGGGATGGGAGAATCTCTTCTTAGCGCCCAACCAGAACCCATGGAGACTACAGAAGTGGACCCTCTTTTTTTTGTTTTTCCCCCTAAGAATTATTCTCTACTTCTCTCCTTTCAATAGTATTGCCACTAACAGGAGTCTGTCTTTACAGGGAGAGTATGAACATTTCGTCTTCTCTTGTATATTCCTTTGTTATAATTTTCAATGAAAGAGCGCGAGAATAAGAAAAGAATTGACATTTCTTTCCATCCCTCTCAATCTGATTTTGAAAAGAGAGCAAAAGGAAAAGTCTACCATACAAAGGAATAAATTTTGCCGTGTCCTGGGGATTATAACATTAATTGATTCATTCCACAAGTGTTTGTTGAATGCCTGCCATGCACCAACCTCTATTCTAGGCCTGGGACAGATGAGTGAACAAATCAGAGAAGAATCCTGATGTTGGGGAGCTAGAGTCTGGCGAGGGAAGACCTTAATGACCAAGAAAACGAGTAAGAGTAACATATGGGAAGGAGGTGAAACAGGGCAAGGAGAGATGCACTGTAAGATCAGGTCTGTGAGGCTGGCCAGGGACACCAAAGTGACATTTGATTGGAGTCCCAGGCGATGTGAAGGATCTGCCGAGTTAAGAGCCTGTGTGTTCATGTCCCAGGCTGATAGAAGAACAAGTGCAAAGGCCTTGGGACAAGAGAGATCTGTACACGTTGGAGGGACCCCAAGAAGCCAGTATGGTGGGCCCTGCGGCCCAGGAGAGTGTGGAGATGAGGTTGGAGAAGTTGGCGGGTCAGGTCAGGTCAAGCATTGTGGGGCCTTGGATTTTATCCAAAGTGCATGGTAAGTCACGGAGGGCTTTATTGATCTATTTTTTGTTTGAAGAATATAGATGATTTTAGGGGTGCCTGGGTGGCTCAGTCAGTTAAGCGTCTGACTCTTGATTTCAGCTCAGGTCATGATCTCAAGGTTGTGAGATTGAGCCCCGTGTTAGGTTCCACACTGGGCGTGGAGCCTGCTTAAGATTCTCTCTCTTCCCCTCCGTCTGCCCCTCTTCCTCCCACCAAAAAAAGAAAATAATATAGATGATTTTAAACGTACCCAAGTGTAGAGAGAAGCATTACGAATGTCATAGCGGCATCAGCCAGCTTCAACAATGAACAAGTCACGTCATCCTTATTCTCTCCAAGGCTCACTCAGGCCTCCCCATCCTGACCAGATATTAACGTAAATTCCAGATATCATTGCGGCTCTCCCATCAACAATTCATCAAGTATCACACCTGAACATTGAAGAGCATCAAATAAATATTATCAAATATTGTGTCAGTGTTTTTAGAATTGTATGTGTGCAAAATTTTTGTTAGTGTGTTTGAATTAGGATCCAAATAAAGTTCATATATTGCAACTGGTTGATGTTTCACCTAAATCTCTTTCAACACATGGATTTCTTCTCATGGGAGGCTTTCCAGCAAAAGAGTATCAACATTTGTCACTTTTTAAAAGACCACTGTAGCTCGCTCCAGGAGACCACTGGCAGGGGGGTGAAATGGAAGAAGGCTATCCCAATAGGCCAATGGGAGAGGATGGTGGTCTGCAGGACAGGAGTATCAGTGAGATGGAAGGAATTTGGGGGAATATGGGATTTGTTTATTTACTATTTCATTTTCTTGCTAGAGCTTACCAGACTTACATTTTAGATACAGCCAAAAAACTTGCAGATTATGTGCATACCTATATATAAATGATAGATATACACGTATGGACCAACCTATACATTAGTGCACACATGGAGACATTTGTGTATTAGAAATATACAGAGGCGTGCAGCATGGAATATAAGGAAGGGAGTCTCCAGTTCGCAAAAAATAATGCCCTTTGTTCGTATTACCCCCCACCCTCCTTAAAGGAGGTTAATCAAATTGCCCCATTTTTATTTTCTAAGTTGATGATTTCACTTGAAATTCTCACAAATTATTTTAAAGTAACAGTGCAACCTAGTAGAAATGCATTAGCTTTCCCAAAAGGATAATACACACAGGGGTTGAAAATAGAGTTCTGTGGCGGAAGAACACGGTGCGGTGCAGGTGACCCAGCACTTTCGACAGGCGCTGTCTGCGCCACTCGCAGCCCCAGCAGCTCAAGGGCAGACTGTTCCTAGCCTCCTCGCTCTTAATTGTTTTGCACCTGCTCTGGCCAAAGTCTTTTTCCTGCTTCCCTTTCATGTGCATGATGGTTCCTAACCTTCCTGTAGTCTCAGCGTGAGGCTGAGAAATATTACTCTCTCGTTCTGTTCTTTTACCCACGGGTCGCTTTCTTTGATATTCAGGGTCCATTTGAACGCAGCGTTTGGCAGCATCTGGGAGCTCCACTTCTAACACCCCTCGGGTTATGACTTAAGCGGATCACCCCAGTGAACCCCAAGATTGTGGGTCGCATCTATCAACGGGGAAGGGGAAATGAGAGGCAAAGAGGGAAAGTAACACGGAGAGGACAGGGAACTGTCACAATTTCCATTTTATTACTGTTGGTATTTAGCACTAAGGGTCAGCCAGCTCTGAAGGGCTTGGGGGAGCAGAACACACAGGCCAGCACTCGGTTACTTATATTCTATATGTAACGTGGTGCTCTTCACCCTCCTCGGTGACATCAGAGTTCTTGTTTCACATCAGCTGGCCTTGCTTGTAGCGTTTCCGAGGGTGTGAAGGCAGCTGAAGATAAGCGGGTGCGACTGATGGGCGCCCCTCGGGGGTGTCCTCTGGCCACCGCGGCTTCATGCAGACCGAGGCGCTCCCAGCTGCGTCTCTGGGCTGACTTGATGCGCGTCCCGCTGGGTGGACCCTAGGATCAGCGTTGTGGTCCTGGATGCTAGACGAACACACACCGCTCCCTGTACTGAGCTGTTTGCCTAGAGTTCCCTCCCATGAGGAGCTTGGCGACCCTGGCTACGCCATGCCAAACATCTAGATGCAAGGGGAAAATGCGATTCAAAATCCCGAGGTTCCTGTTGTAAAGAAACAGTCTGATGTTTCTTATATTTGGAAAAGTGGCAAGAGGGGAAAGCCTTTACCTCAGCTCCATCAGTGGTATCTTGTTCTACATTGAAGGAGCTAAAAATATTCTTGGTGGAATCAAACTGTTTATTGATAAGATCCATTGCACTCCCCAGTGTCCCGGGCACTGTTCGGATCAATAGTTCAACACGGACTCTGTTCCCTACGGCTTTCTCTATAGCGTTGCCTCACATAACACGACCTTTTATGTACTCGGGGTGAATGTTTCATAGCCCTAAAGCATCATTATTTCCTATAGGAAAAGTAGGGCAATTAAAAATCAGTATTTTGCATTTTTCTGTGTGTCAGCTGCTGTGCTAAGCTGTCAGTGTGAATTATCTCACTTAATCCCCTCAACACCATTAAGATATTATCCCCATTTAACGTAGGAGGCATCTGAGATTCAGAAAGTTTAAACGACTTGCCCAAAGCCGCTCAGCAAGTTACAAAAGCCTGAGTCACACACAGCCTTATTCTTACATTACACTTACTATATGATTGTACTGTCCTCTGGAAAATTAAACCCTAAAGTACTTTAGTCTAAGTAGTCCCAGTTTTCTGTTTGTCCCGAAAGCTGCGTGTGTTTAACTTTCCAAAGTCCCCTGTGTGTGTGTGTTTGTGTGTGTGTGTGTGAGAGAGAGAGAGAGGGAGAGAGAGAGAGAGAGAGTGTGTGTGCCAAGTGATTATTATTTGGGTGGGTTCATTTTCTTTTGTTCGGCTTCTAGCTGATATGCATAATAGCATTTCCTTATTCTGGAGGGAAGTGGGACGTTCTGAAAGAAGCACAGGACAGCTCCTCTGCAGTGTTTCCTGTTGAGGGAAACAGGAAGTGCCGGAGTATCAGGAGGAAGCCTGCCAGCAAGAGATTTCTGGAGTTGAAAGGGTAGAACCCTGGGGCCCAGCGTGGGGCTCAGAGCTTAGGCTTAGAAGTTGGTAGGAAATAGATGCCTGAACTTTTGGATTTCCCTTTCCTACAATCCTTTCAACAGAGACTCTTGGCAAATACATGAATGGCTGAATTTTAGAGAAACCCTTGCTGCTCAATGGCACCGAGTCATCCCTTATCATCGGTGAGCGAAGGGCCAGCTCACAGCTGATCCACAGAGCTGTGGAAAAGGGTCAAGAATGAGTCAAAGGTATTCACCATTGTTCCTAGACTTCCAGAGTCACATTCATTGAGAGGGTGGTTTTTTTTGTTTGTTTGTTTTTTTGTGGGGTTTCTTTCCCCCCTTTTTAATGAAGTCATTGACTCCAAGGGACAGGATGGTAGTTTGGGTTAGTAAAGCTAAGTTTGGCCAGAAAAAGAAAGCAAGGTGGAGCAAAATGATATAGAAAATAAAGTGGAAATGGAATGTTATTTTCAGAGCGACTGGTGAATTTCTGGCATATGAATAGGAGATTGGAGAGTACCCTGCAGGGCTCCCTGGTCCAGAACAGACCTGGATGTTTCAATATTGGACAGTGTGGGCCAAGTCAGAGTCACTACAGTCTATCAACTTCCAGCCACCCTGAACCCAGATCCTCAGATTTCTGCACCCCTGAAGGAACCCCTGACAAGATCACCAATGACTCCTGAATTCTTAAGGGGACCACTTCCAGGACTCCAGGCCTTGGCCACTCTGAAACATTTTGCACTATTGAATACACTTGCATTCTTCAAATGCCCTTCTTCTCTGGTCTTCCTAAACACCCTACTCGCCTGGTTTTCCTCTACTTTTCTGGTCACACCCTTATCCACAGAACTTTTCCCACCATCTACTCATTACATTGTTCTGGGGAGAGGGAGGCAGAGTTCCATTTGAGCTTTTTCTTTTCTTTTATAAATGTATGCATTCTTTTAGATTTAACCAGTGTTTGTTTGCTCACAATTGCTATTTTTCAATGTAGGGTTTTGGCTTTGTGTATCTAAACACCTTCCAGAATTTTCCACTAAAAATCCCACCGGCATCTCACACTTGGCCAGCTCAAAACGAAACTGCTTCTCTGCTTTGCCGTCGTCTGTTCGATATGTAGGACCATCATCCACCCATTTCTCTAAGTAACAACCGGAGAGCCATCCTCCAGCCCTCCTCCTCCCTCATTTCTGTAACCAATAAATTATCAAGCGCTCTCTTTGCTTCTTTTTAATCTGTCACCTTTTCCAAGCTGTCTATCAAGAAGTGCTGTTGAGTAATCTTATTTGGTGAATGGATGGACATGTGACTGAAATCAGGTCATGGCACATCATGAACTCCAGCTCAATGCACAATGGGGTCACACTGTCCTGGGCTCCCCGAGGCCATGGCCAAGTCTCTCCATGGCCTTGTGCCCTGACAATACCACTTTCAGAACAAAAGAGAGTGTTATTTCCTGATGTACTAAAACTCCACTGAGGCTCTCTACTGGAAGAACATAAAATAACAAATATTCGTGTATATATATATATATATATCAATATATCTCAGTTAGAATAATATGTGGTTTTCCTCTATTTCTCTACTCCACGCTTTCCCATTCTCTAACTCCACTTCACAGACTCTGGCTCTGTCAAGTCCCGAGGACCAGATTTCCATGATATAACATCCCAAATCTCCTGTCCAAATCTGTTCTTCCTTCTTCAAAAGAATCCATTGGCCGTTTGACTACTAACGCCCAGTATTGTCTGAAAGAGGCTGAGAGAATGAACGTGTGTATTTGTGTGTATGTGTATAGACAATTTTCTGAGGACAAAAGCAGAGTTGAATTTGCTAACCTTGTTTCTGACTAGCATGGGTATTATTAATAGCTCAGTTTCTATGACTGGATTCCAAGGCAGAAAGATAAACAGCAAAAAGAGAAATCTGCCAAGCTATTCAAAAAAATAAAGAAAACTAGAAAGAAGGAACTCTTGAAAACAGATGGAGAAAGGAAGCAAGAAAGAACATTGATAACAGGAGGCAAAACTCTAGGATATCCAGGGGCAAAATAGACAAAACCACCAGACGACAAGAGCTAGGGAAGTATTACCTTTGGCACAAACCAGTGCATTTTAGTTTTTTCCCCTTTAAAAAGTCCTCCCACAAGGAACACAAAACAAGATGTGCTCCTTGGCAGAGTTTATAAATTCTACAAATTTTTTTTCATTCTATTCTTAAGAGCTTTCCCCCTTGCTATAAAGTTACTGGACACAGTATGTTCATACTGGTATACGCATTCTGCAAGACAAGAAGGATATGCAACAATCTTCATTAGCCTTACAACAAAAATGAACGATAATGAAACTACCAGCAGAGTCTGGGGAATTAAGAGATTTGTGTTGGCGTGATTGTGTGGCATGCAGTGTGTGAAACGTCATATTTGTCATTTTACATGCATGGCTGGGATTTCAAAATTAGTGTTATTTAGCTCTTGTAAGGTAAGTTTAGAAGCAGAAATTCTGAAGCAGGAGCTAACAAAGATAGCCTTACGTCTGACCTTAGGTCTGACAACATTTGGCTGGCCCATACGCCTATATTCTCTCTGTGTCCCTGGCCTCCTGCCATGAACATGCATGTGCCATTTTTACAAACTCACCAGTTAAGGACCTCAACATATGGCAAGATAGAGTGAGCATGGCAAGGTAGTTGATGGAGGGCAAAATAAAAGGATTCCTCCTAAGTTTGGTCATTATTCATTGTCTTTCTATTTTCACAAGAGGGAAATGAGTCCATTAATTCTATTATTCCAAAGGGATGTCAAAGTTTAACACGGCTTTACTTTCAAACAGAGACAATCTTCTCTAAAATTCTATAGTGAGTTTGGAGAGCTACTCTGTTAATAGTTCCACAATTACGTGGATTTCCCAAGTTGATTTAACTATTAAAGAAGATATTTTAAGAAGACATTTCTTTATTAATTCACAGTTATCCTGAAAGCACTTCTTCCAGACATAGTTATTTTAATTCTACCATTTTCTGCTGTACAGAATTATAGTTCTTTTTTTTTTTTAAAGATTTTATTTATTTATTTGACAGAAACAGCCAGTGGGAGAAGGAACACAAGCAGGGGGAGTGGGAGAGGAAGAAGCAGGCTCATAGTGGAGGAGCCTGATGTGGGGCTTGATCCCAGAACGCCAGGATCACGCCCTGAGCCGAAGCAGACGTTTAACGATTGCGCCACCCAGGCGCCCCACAGAATTGTAGTTCTGCACTAAGAGTGAAAGAGGTGTTTGTCTCAGAACCTCTCAACGCTTTGGGGTCAGGCNAAGCAGACGTTTAACGATTGCGCCACCCAGGCGCCCCACAGAATTGTAGTTCTGCACTAAGAGTGAAAGAGGCGTTTGTCTCAGAACCTCTCAGGTTAGTCCCCAAAAGAGGCACTTGGCACCTCTGTCTTCTACTCCAACAATGTAGGCATGAAACCTCTGTCGATCCTAAGTTTTTAAGAACAATCTGTTCCAATATTTTAGAAAATAGAGGATGAACATTTTTACCTCCCAAATTCCAAGATCCTAAAAATACATCAATCAACCAAGGCTTTCAATTCCAAGTGAATCAGGAGCAGTAAAAGTTATGGGATCAATACCGTTCTTTAGGCAGCAGATAGAGGCTGACAGAGCAGCTCTGATCCCAGGCAAGAGACCTAACTCCGTAGTTTCAGGTCATTTTTCATTCCTTAATGAATTCCTAGTTCTGCTGGATTCCTTTGGTAGCAAGGTCATCACACAGTGCGAGAAGCCCAGCGTCCAGGCAGGAGTGTTGTTCCATGCCCGTTTGTAGACAAAAAGGAAGGAAATAAAGCTGTCAAACTCATCCCCAAGCATTCATTATGAGCGAAGAGGTAATCATATGTGCGAACAGCGATGCACACCCACACCAGCCCACTCCCCCGCCCCCACCCTGAGGTCAGGGGCTCCTGCGGAAGCCAGTGCGGTAGTTGATCTGCAAGGAGAGGACGTGTTACTTCTNATTTTAGAAAATAGAGGATGAACATTTTTACCTCCCAAATTCCAAGATCCTAAAAATACATCAATCAACCAAGGCTTTCAATTCCAAGTGAATCAGGAGCAGTAAAAGTTATGGGATCAATACCGTTCTTTAGGCAGCAGATAGAGGCTGACAGAGCAGCTCTGATCCCAGGCAAGAGACCTAACTCCGTAGTTTCAGGTCATTTTTCATTCCTTAATGAATTCCTAGTTCTGCTGGATTCCTTTGGTAGCAAGGTCATCACCCAGTGCGAGAAGCCCAGCGTCCAGGCAGGAGTGTTGTTCCATGCCCGTTTGTAGACAAAAAGGAAGGAAATAAAGCTGTCAAACTCATCCCCAAGCATTCATTATGAGCGAAGAGGTAATCATATGTGCGAACAGCGATGCACACCCACACCAGCCCACTCCCCCGCCCCCACCCTGAGGTCAGGGGCTCCTGCGGAAGCCAGTGCGGTAGTTGATCTGCAAGGAGAGGACGTGTTACTTCTCTTCACTCCTCACGTTTGCCAAATGTGAATTTGGGGGAGAGGCCAAATTTAGAACTTAGCGTTTTCATCAGTAAATCCTACGAGATAAGTGGAGAGGGATCCCAAATAGATGATAAAACTGTATGATAGAATATAAAAATAATATATTCACACTGTTTCCCATTCTATTATTAATATTTTGTCTGCTGTCAGAGAGTTTGGAGTCTCTTTCCTACTCACTACAAATTAGATGGCTACTGGCCTTGAGTCGGTTCTAACCTCTTCAAGACTCCATCCCCACATCTGGAATAAATATAAATACAAAAATCTCACCTTGCAGTGCAGTATACAAACCCACTATGTAAACTTAAATGTGTCAGACACCCTTTGGGGTTGTTATTCAGTTGAAATTCTCTGATATTTTTAATCCACTATCTTCTGAACCAGTAAATGTAAGCAGGTGCCTCCTGAAAGGCTGGAAATTACTAGAAGGCGCCTACCCCCACCCCCCCAGCAGCAGAAGACACCAGAGCAGACTTGGCTCATGAGAGGCCTTGTCTCCATCTTCCGGAAGCTCTAGAGAAAAATCTCCAAGACTGTTTATTGATCTACTTATTACTAACCTACTCTGGTGATTTTAATTTTTTCTGATGTGTACAATTCAGTACTGTCCTTAATTAGCGTGGTACTCAAACTGTACGTATGGATCCATGAGAGCCCCTGGAAACTGGGTCCTTTTGATGAGTTATCCACCACTTTTTGAAACTTGGTTTTCTGAGGCAACAAAATAGTCCAGGTTCATCTCTACCATCCTTGACCTAGCACTAGAATCAGCCTTGGTTCGATCCAAAAGAGAAAGGAACCAGAAACCAAAATTTGTATTCCAAGTGCGCTCCTTGTTTTGGGGTATCTGTGCCTCTGTGCCCTTTCAGTGGACAGAACTGGGGGGATGTATAAACACACACACAGTACAACGCATATATACATACACATATATAACACTTATGCATGCATTTACATACATTTATTTTAGAAATCATGAGTGTATACTAATTTTTCAAATTCCAAGTCAATTCCAATTCATCCTAGTCAAATCCAAATTCATTCATATATATAGAGAGAGATTTTAAATATATATCTATAACACATACATTTACATATATTATATATACTCTATATACATATCTTCATTCTATATGTCTCTATTATCTTCATATCATATATATATACACATTCCTTCACAGTAAGAACCCGGTTTCTGAGATCAATGCATTTACTTATTTGTCAATACTGTAATAGATATAAAACAGCCGCAGAGTTGACTCAGCTATTCGCAATGGAACACAAACTACTGAATCGAAGAGCTGAGGACTCGTTGGCACTTAGTCCCCGACTCCACCCCACCCCCGCCCACCCCCCAAGACTGAAGCTCCCTAGTCAACTCTCTTCCTAAGTTACTTGACTATTTCTTTTCTCCCTCTCAATGTGGTTTTGTTACTCATTTTATTTTTTAAAATTTTTTAAAAGATTTATTTATTTGAGAGAGAAAAAAAGAGAGAGAGAGTGCACGAGTCAGGGGAGGGGCAGAGGGAGAGAATCTTCAAGCAGATTCCCACTGAGCGGGCAGCCTTACTCGGGGCTTGAACCCACACCCATGAAATCATGACCTGAGGCGAAACCGAGAGTCAGTGCTTAATGGACTGAGCCACCCAGGCACCCTGTTACTCATTTTAAATACAGTTGTATTTGTTTGTTTCAGCTTGCTTTAGTTCCATTTCCTTCCCATTCTTGTTTTTTTTATTTTTTTTAATTTTTGATAGAATATTAACATGCTTTGAAATCTTAAAACTATTCAAAAAGATAATCTCAGAAAAGTTTTTCTTTTTTTCTTTTCTTTTCTTTTCTTTTCTTTCTTTTTTTTCTTCATTTTTGCTTCCGCATTATTGGAGCTATATCTCCAAGGTAAGTTTCTAGAAGTGAGATTTCTGGGTTGAAGAATAAATGTGGGTGTACTTGCGTTAGACATCGACAAATTCCCATCTGTAGAAACTATACCATGTTCATGCCACTAGCAATGCATGTTTCCAGATGGCCTTGCCAATCGAGTGAATTGCCAGGTTCTTTTGTCTAAATAGATGGGTGAGAAATGGTATCTCAACGTAGTTTTAATTTACATTTTTCTGATTAGGAGTTTAAATGAATACCTTTTGCATATATTAATCTTTTTTTATTAATTTTCTTTTCATGAATGACTTGTATGCATTTTTCTATATGATATTTGCTCCCTTTCCCTTAATATATAAAAGTTCTTTATATATTAGGTGTATCTTTTTTTCTAATTTGTCATTTGTTCTTTGACTTATATATGTGGCTTTCTGCCATGCAAAGAGGGTTTTTGGGAGGCAGGGGGTAATGTAGGCAACATGTCAATCTTTTCATTTTTTGAATCTGGAGTTTACATTGTTGTGAAGAATATTTTCTTACACTCATGCTGTAGAAGAATTTACCTCTCTTTCTTTCTTGCTTTTTTTTTAGATCTCATACAATTTCATTTTTTCCATTTAGATCTCTAACTCATTTAGAGTTTCTTCTTGAAGTCGTGTGCAGAAAGGATCTAAATTCATCTTTCTCTCAATGATTCTCCAGTTATTCAAATGCCATTTATTAAAAAGTCCTTCTTTGCCCCCAATTATTTGAGACACCACCTTTATATTAAACTGTATTTATAACATACGGCTGGGCCGTGGGGAAAATGGTCATGTCGAAACATCCCCATCTCCTTTTGGGTCTTTTTTGTTTTGTTTTGTTTTGTTTTTCCAGATGGGTTTGAACAATTTTTAAGTTTACCTTTAATTTCTTTATGTCTTATTGCTATCACAATTGGGACCTCCTCATTTATTATATCTTGTAGTTGCCCATCATTCAAGCATATAAAGACTATTGATTTTTGTATATTAACTTTGTGTCCTGCTTATTTACTAATTTGATTAAGTTAGTTTTATTGTCACTCTTAGATTTTCCAGGTATACTATCATGTACTGTCATGTCATCTGCAAAAAGAGTTTATGTTTTTTCCAGTTTTTTCACTTTTGATTGTTTTCTCTACTTTCATGACATTGGTCCAATCTTCTAGAACAATGGCTTCTTGCCTTGTTCCTGAACATAGGAATGGCTTCAATGTTTCCCAATTAAGAAAGATTTTAGAATTAGGATTGGACATGCATTTATATTTATACTTTATCTCTCTCTATCTATCTATCTATTTATCTAATTTCTTCAGACCTGTGGAACCATTAGGATACACATAGATTTCTTTTAAGGAATTGGCTTGTGCAGCTGTGGAGTTGGCAACTTCAAAATCTGTAAAATAGATTAATGGGCTGGAAACTCAGGCAGAAGCTGATGCTACATTCTTGAAACAGCATTTCTCCTTTCCCAGAAAACTTCAGTTTTTGCTCTTCAGGCCTTCAACTGATCAGACGAGACCCACCCACATCATTCAGAATAATCTCCTTTACTTAAAGTCAATTTATTTTAGATGTTAACCACATCTGAAAAACGCCAGCTATCACAGCAACACCTGGATTGGTGTTGAATTAGCTGGGCAGTGTGGCTCAGCTGAGCTGAAAAATTAAGCTAAACACACATGTGCTTGCCTCTTATTTCTCTAACTTTTCAATGATTTTCTCTCTCACTATTTTTCTTTTGAATTGCACCTTGATTTTACTCCCTTGGTTGTTTTCCTTAATGTTGTCTTTATCGGCCTTTATTGAATTTTGAGTCGAATCTATTTTTTGAGCACCTTGTCATTTCTCTCATTTCTTGTATGACTGTGTCATTCTCTGCTGTTTCTTCCCGGGGTCCCATTAACTCTTGGTTTGTAACTTTTTGTGTGTTCTCTACTTCTAGTATTAATTTTTTGAGTTAAGGTGTTTTCCTTACGTCTTTGAATGCTTGTCTGAGTGTATTTAGTTCAGTTTCAGTTGTTCTGCTGCAGTGGTCTTCTGCCTTATGGCTGATTTTTTTTTCAGAGAATTTTCATCAGCTTTGATGTGTTAACTCATATTTTCAATTTTCTTATACTAGTTTTGTATGAATGTGACCTGCATTTTCTATTCCTGTTGCTCTCGTGGGAAGGATTTTTAAGTTTAAGAGTGGACTTTTTTATGGGTCTGTTGTCTTCTGCTCCTTGTCCTTACGTGGACAAAGCTGGCTGCGATGGTGGGAAGGGATGGTTGGGGTGTCTGTCACTTATACCTGTAGCTCTTCCGTTCCCACCTTGTTTCCTTCTGTCCTTCACTGCCCTATTTCTAGCGGCCACCCACACTTTCTTCATGTTCTGGCTCTCCAGGAGTAGCCCACTTCCCTGGAGCAGGTTTCTGGAGCCCCACGTCCTGAACTCTAATCAGCATTTTAACATTAAGCACTGGGTTTTCCCTTCAGAAGTGATATTTTCTTTGCTTTACTGAGGCTGTCTCTGTCTGGTCTCTTTTTGTCATGAAGTCACTTCACCCTCACCAAACCCCCCCACCCCCCAAGAGCTTGGGGTGGTGGGTGGCAAGCTCTGCTGAACTGTGGTTTATTTCTCTACTGAGGGATAATTTTGTAGATTATGATATCCTCTATCTTCTGATAATCCTGGATGTGTGGCTTACCTATGGTTTTGCTTGGATTATTTTTTGGGGGAGGAGCTACAGGGAGATAAAAAGTCAAGCCCTTGCTATAATCCTTCCCACCCAGAGGATCCCCATCCTCTTTTCACCCACTTACCCTCACTTTTCACCCAACAAGAAGCAAGATCATGAGGAGCCTGAAAAGGACTTCAGTAATGGGGAAAATGGAGCTGCATGACCAAGGCTGAAGCGTGTTGGCAACCATTGTGCATGCATATTCACGATGGGAGAACACCACTGTTCTGTGGGGTCCTTACAAAGACTAAGGCCATGAACTGGAAATCACCTGCCGTCACTGTAACCAGTCACTCGAAATTGTCTTTTGAGGATCTCCATGCAGGTGAATGGCCTTGACCCTCTTTGCAGGCACTTTTTGCGGTGTGTCCTCAGAAACTATGAGGCGGGGAGCTAACAATTACTTCAGGTTGTCACTTAGCTGAGAACTGTTTTTTAAAGAAAGTGTCTGAATATCTGGGATACAGAGTCACTAAACAATACAAATAGGTATCTGCCTACAAACACGGAAAGAAACCCAATAGCCTCATGCTGGTTCTGAGCACATCATCAGCCTCAGTCGCTGATCATTCTGACAAAAAGCAGACAAGAGAGGCTGCGTTTGAAACATGGAAAATTCCCTAAAATAATCTTCCTGGTGTAGGGATCGATGGATCAGAGCGAGACTTTCCCTTCCGTCCTCTACACCAACGTGGAGTCTCATATTGAAAAGCAAAGCCATCAAGCTAATTTAGAAGCTATGTTCCTTCTCCTTTTCCTTTAGTTTTATCCCCCATCTTCCCCTCGCTCACCCCAGCCACCCCACCCCCCTGACACCTCGCTCCTCAGGACCTGCCTCCAATTCTCAATAGCAGCCATGACTGTGTCTTCATGAAAAAAGATGGATAAAATATTACCATAACCTCAGAGGCATGAGCAAAGCCCTTATTAGAATTCGGACCTACAGCTGGACCTTCCAGCATGGGGCAGGGATACAGTTCACTATTGTTAGCTCACAAGTGGCTCAGACTTCCTGGCAACTGCAGGGCATTACGCAGTCATTTATGCAGGCCTTCAGAAACAGTCCACTGTTTCCCAACAAAAAAGGCATTCAGGCCGAGAGCGCTGGCTCCCCGGGCCCGGGAGCCCGCTTCAGGACGCTGAATGGGCCCTGCCTCCCAAGTCAATGGCCTCTGTGGGAAAGACAGTGATGTCACCGCGAATGTATTTTCAGGGTTTTGCCCTGCTTTTTCCTGCTCTCGCCCCTTCTTAGGACGATGCCCTGTTTGATTTTTTTCCTCTTTTTTCTCTCCTGCCATCTCCCTCCTGCTTCTTTGAGGCCATTATTTTTTTTTTCAAAGTTTGGAGCTCAAATCCACGGAGGGCACACGGCAACTGTCATGGCAACACCGGGGCTTCATGCTCCGGGTTTTGCATAAAAAGTAGAAAATTCTTGAAAGGGAGGGCAGCGTGGAAGGGGGAATGGAGCTGGTTTGGCCCCATGGGGGTTGGTGAGGGATGGGAGAGAAGAAGAGCGGGGGGGGGGATGGGGAGAGTGGTGTGGCCGCGGGAACCTGTGCAGCACTCGGCTAAACGAGCTGTGATCCTTCGCTTTCCGACTTCAAACACGAATGTGTGTTTCTGATGGCCGACAGCTGACGAAGAGAAACACAGTGTTAACAAGAAATAAAGTTTTGCTTTGGAGAATGTACCCAATTACAGTTTGGAGGAAGCTTCCAGAACTTTGTCTAGCCTTCTCAAAGAGAAACAAAAAAGAGAGGTAAAGTCCCATGGGGACTTGCGACCAGGGCAGAAAGGGAGCAGAAAGCACGTTGGCATGTTTTTGAGAATGCTCAAGGTTAAGATACTCCCTCTTTGTCAAGGGGCTGCAGTCAAAAAGTCTAAGGTGTCATGTATGTCCAATCAACTCAAAATCATCAATGGCGAAGAGAAAGAGGGATCCATTATTCCGCTTTCCTCTCCTGGGGAATGCAGTCGCCTTGAACTCCTGAAAGAAAGCAAGTAAACATTTCTCTGATCTGCTTTATGTTCATTCTATCAAAAAACAGGTATTAAACAATCTGGTAAAAGCAGCTCCTGGAAAACCCAAACAACTGGTCCCGTGGAAACCAGAGCTGCTGGTTGGGCCATCTTGTCACCCAGGCCCAGACTGCTCCTCATTTTGATCCACCGCCTGACGTGTGCGTCTGCATCGAATTCCTGGGTCCTTAGTCACTCTTCTAATTCTCTCTTCTACCTACTTCCCACAGATTGATCAGCTGTGGAAAACACAAATCCACTGGATTCAGAATCCTTAGGAACTGAAATACTAGTTGAGGAAGACAGAGAGCCCTTAAGAAGGAAGGGATGATTTGTGGTGTCTACAGGGGAGGACCTCTGTTCAGGGCCCCACCCATGGCCTGGCCAAGATTTCCTCCCAGCTCCTTCCAGTCTGAAGCTCTTCCTACCCAGACCTCCTCCTCCTGCTTCCTTGGAGGAGCCTCAGAACTCACTCCCGTCTGAAGGCACCCCTGACTGTTCTCACCCCCTTCCTCCTTACCCTTCTTGGTCAGGTTAAATTGTGCCTACCCAAATCAGAGGTTGACCCTCTAACCCCCAGGTCTTCAACACAGGTAATCATGCTAAGATGATGTCATTAAGGTGGGTCCCAATCCAATATGGTAGGTGTCCTTATAAAAATGGGAAATTTGGAGACAGACATGTACAGAGGGAAGGCCACGTGAAGAGATGACAAAGGTGGCCATCTACAGACCAAGGATGTAGGCCTGGGACAGATGCTCAGAGGGAAGCAAACTTGCCAACACTTTGATTTTGGACTTCTGGGCTCCAGAACTATGAGACAATAAATTTCTATTGTTTATGCTTCCCAGCCCATGGAACTTTGTTCAGATAGCCTAGCAAACTACTATGCATGACTAATTCTGTTATGAAAATCTGCTTCTTTTTTTTTTTTTAAGATTTTACTTATTTATTTATTTGACAGAGAGAGAAACAGCCAGTGAGAGAGGGGACACAAGCAGGGGGAGTGGGAGAGGAAGAAGCAGGCTCCCAGTGGAGCAGGGAGCCCCATGCGGGGCTTGATCCCAGAATCCTGGGATCACACCCTGAGCCGAAGGCAGACGCTTAACAACTGAGCCACCCAGGTGCCCCTGAAATCTGCTTCTTGGAAGGTCTAAACTGACAGAGGTGATATCAGGAGTGATCTGAAAGAACAGGTGGTAAGTGGAGATTTGGGGAGCAGATCTGACAACGAAAACCCTGTCCCGAGTAGAATGTGGGGCCTGCGTGGTCCCTAGCACAAGGTGGCAGCCCAGTTGCTGACTGTTTCCCTGGTGGGGACCTGAGGAAATGTCCTGGCCAGGGGCAAGGTCCTTGGTGGTGTGATGATTCAAATATTTGAAGGCTACAGAGGAAAGAGTACTTACGAGGACCGCAGAGTTGGCTGGTTTTTATGACGTTTCACTGATGTCCTAGAGATGAGGATGTGTAAATGAGGGGAGTGAGCACCTCGAGGCTGAGTGTGAGAACCGGCGTGCACGCCTGGCTGGGAGCTCACGAGCAGCTCTGCGTAGAAGGGAAGGTGAGGCTGGCAGGAGACTCGGAGTTACTGGTTGGAGTTGAGAGCTCCACAGATGTTTAACTACTCAGACGAGTCAGATCTGATTTGCAAGGGAGATGTCCCATCGGGAAAAGCCAGAGGATGCTGAGACACGGCATAGGAACATCTGGGTGGGTGGCCCTGAGCATTTTTGCTCTGCGGAAACCCTGAAATCTCAGGGCTCACACTTTTGTGCCCTCTTCCTCGCAAGATCGAGCTGATCCCACACAGGAAGACAGTGCAGCGGCCCCTCCCTGCAAAGCTTTAGATGTTCAGGTCCCACGCAAGCTGCCCCCACCCCCTGTGCTGGCTGCTATGTACATAACAGCAAAACCTGTCTTGAAATGATACATCTGGGAATAACTCAGGCAGAAGCAATGGGCAGGAGTGAGCTGTGTGAGCCTATCTGGGCATGAGTTTGCCTTTCTTGTCCAAAGCCTCAGCCAGCATCAGAATCCACTGACTTGCCCTTGACTGCAGAACCAGCGTCACATCAAAGTAGGGGTGGGAGTGGGCCCGTGACCATGGAATCCATTGGCTGTATCATAAAGCATGTGTTCCAGAGGCAGTCACCTTCCCGGAGCACTGGAGCAGCCTCCTGAAGGCACAGCGGCAGAGCCAGCTTGGAGGCCGTACCCTGAAAGGATGAGGTGCCGAACAGGACCCAGTATGGGCTCTACTCAGGGCTCTCTATAGGGTGGGGTGTCTTCAATGGGAAGGACACATGGAAGGAGTGGAAGTGAAAGCAGGCCTAGACCCAGTTAGGACCACTCCCCACAACCCACTGAATGAGTCCACACCTCCATCTGCACAGCTCCGGAAGCTGCAAGGGGGAAGGAGCCCACTCATCCTCACCTGGGCTCAGAGCAGAGGCTCCCCTGAACCCCAAGCTGTGGCTGCTGCCTGGACACGTGAACTGCTTCTGTCAAAGGACCAGAGAGGAGAAGCGGTGTCACGTCCTGACGAAGGAATTTATCCGATCAGCAGGGGAAGGTAGGGCTGCTTTTCCACACTGGGGTGGGGGACAATACGTGCAGAACCCAGAAGAGCCTCGTGACGGTCTCTTGTCGTGTTATCACTGTGCGTGGGGACCTGTGACAACCCTGGCCAGACAAGGGGGTGATTACCAAGGATTCTGACCCTTCGGGAACGAAGGTGTGATCCCACCAGGCAGGCTGCCGTTGGGGGCTGAAGGGTGTCCCTAAAAAGATATGTTAACATCCTAACCCTGATACCTGAGGACGTGATCTTACTTGGAAACAGTGTTTCTGCAGATATAGGCAAGCGAAGACTAGGTCTCACTGACTTCAGGTGGGCCTTAGTCCAACAGGACTGGTGTCCTTGTAAGAAGAGGAGGCGAGACGCAGTGACACGTGAGAACAGAGGTAGCAGGGCTGGGAGGGACGGGGCCCTGAGCCGAGGAACGCCCAGGCTTCCAGGAGCTGGAAGAGGCAGGACAGGTCCTCCTCTGAAGCCCTCCGAGGATCAAGGTCCTGATGACACCTTGATTCGGGCTTCTGGCCTCCACAAGCTGAGTGAGTTTCAGTTGCTTTTGGCCCCCCGGATGTGATGCCCCCTCACGGCAAGCTGCAAGAACTGAACACAGCCTCCAGGGGGGCAGATGTGCTGTCTCGGGGCGGGGGGAGTGGGGAGGATGTGCTGCTGTTCCCAGACCAGTGGCACTTTGCTGCAGGAGCCCCTCATCTGTCTCCCTCCAGGAAGAACCACTCAGCAGGACGACGAGAGGTGCACGAGAAGCAGGTCTGTTCAGCGCAGGGGGTCCACACAGACACTGAGGGGCGCTGCGTGGGTCCCCCTGCAAGAGTGACAATGGCTGGGAGCCCAGGTGACAGGTCAGCTCCCGCTATTGCACCTGCAGATCTGCATGATGACTGTGCCAACGTCATGTGTCCCCGGGCTCTCCCAGACAGGGAGAGAGAGGGCTGGGCGCAGGACGAGGACCTTTCTTCCATCACAGGCACCACCAAGCCCTTTCTTACTGTGTTGGAAACGCTCCCACCCCTTTTCTTCCTCCTTTCCTCTGACAGATGCCAGAGCTGCCTCGCTGTCTGCGGTTCCCCTCGCGTCCCCACCCATCCCCCCAACAGACGCTCCCATACAGATCTCCTGCACGTGGGATGCTCTCTTGGTACTTGCTTCTCAGAGGACCGGAATTAATACAGGGAACACCTCTGTCATGCTGTCACTCAAAAAACATCTCATTGTGTATCAAATCCCTGTAAGCTCATAGAAGCTGATCACCTCTCTTCATTTACTCACTCAAGAATACACAAAAATAGCTAACACTCCAGGGCTCAGAACATTAAGAAACGAGCACAAGCAGATTAATGAGCTGCGCCCACCTTCCGAGTTCTCTCGATTAGTTCAGACTATTACCCGACCTCGCATTATAATGGGCAGCTTCCGACTGGGACTGGAACCAGCTATTCCTCAGGAGCCGTGGTTACTGCCTTCTAGGAGTCCTTCTGATCCAATGTAGTGTGCATCCGTTCAGGAAAGTAAAAACAAACAAACAAAAGATGAGAGAGGGATGACACTCGGTTTGCAGTTTTTAAGTCACCGAAAAGTGTCAGCTAGCAGCAAGCCCCACACCTCCCACCGCAGGGCAGTGTAATCGACGCAGGGATGTCCACAGCCACCTCTCCGGCTTATTGTTTGTGGTGAGATGCCACCCTGCGTGATGAAAATCAGAGCAAAGCAGTACTCCATTCCCCTCTCTGGTCTTTTAAATCTCACAAGGAAGGACTATTGTGAATTTAAGGAAGACGTGTGCTATCTTCTTAATCTAAATTTGGAAACCACGTTGCTATAAACACCACTTGCAAAGCACGAAGACTTTCTTTGGGGGGGGCAGAAAATAATAGTAATACATTACAATGAAGAAAAAGGGCTGCTACTCAGCAGTAAAGAGGAATGCACTATTCATATGGGCAGTGCCTTCAATGAACCTCCGTAGAACCGTGCTGAGTGAGAAAGGGACGATGTAAAAAGATTATATAGTGTCTGATTCCATTCGGAGAACATTGGTGAAATGACAAAAGTATCGAGATGGAGAACAGGTTAGGGACTGCAGAGGTTAGAGACATGGGAACGGGGAGAGGTGAATGTGGTTGGAGAAGGTAGCAGGAGAGAGCCCTGTGGTGATGGAACCGTTCTGTGTCTTGACTAGTGGTTGCACAGATCTGCACATGTGATGAAAATGCATAGGAGTAAACGTACGTGCGTGTGCACGCATGCGCACACACACACACTTCTGCATATCTCCTGGTTGTGAGATTGTACTATAATTATGCAAGATGCTACCACTGGGTGAAACTGGGTGAAGGGTGAACAGGGGCCCTCTGTACTGTTTCTCAGAACTGCATGTGAATTTACAGTCATCTCCAAAGAGAAAGTTTTAAAAACACAGATTCACTGGCCCCTTCCATGGCTGTTCAGATGTAATAGGTCTAGAGTGGGGTCTAGTTACGTGTATTTTCAACAAGCGTTCTGGATGATCCCGACGGTCAGAGCAAACTCTGGAGCATTGCGCCAGGGTCTCCTAGTTCCTTACTTCGGAGTTTCTGGAAGGGCTGCCAGATTTGACTAAGACATCGAGTCTGTGGGTTATGACAGAAGGATTCTTCACAGGGTCATTTTACCCCTTAAACAAGTATGTCAACTTCATCCCAATAAAAGAAAGTGTTAGCACTGAGGCTTGTCTAAGAACCCAGATCCAGCAAAAGAAAAAAGCAGTTCTTTTATTTAATTGGAAGTCTTTTCTCCAATAGCACTTTAGAAATAACACCATTTTACAGATTTGTTGTTATGGTATATTGCACTATATGGTCAAAAGTTTCAATCAACTTTCTTGAGTTCTATTCATGGCTGGAAGTTACCCATCACCCCTTGGAGTTCTATACCTTGGAGTTCAGGAGAAAAGTCTGTGTTTCAAAACACAGCCTAGACTTTTAAATTTTAGGAACTACCTTTCAGTCCTCTGAGATCCATAATGCAAAGGAACTCTTAAATATTCAGGACATTCACACACTACATTTCATTCAGATCTGGACTTCACGGAACAGGCTAACTCAGTGGCTAATGAGGCAGGGCCAGGAGCAGAGTCCCCAGGGGACTGAAAGAGCTTTTCTTAGAGAAACTGCAGGGCCCGGAGTCCTGACCCATCCCACTCAACTCAGGCTTTGGAAGCAGGTTTAACCATTTGCTTGCTCCCTCTCCTCTCCTACTGGATTGTAAGCCCCTTGAAGGCAGGGGCTGGTGGTGTTCGCCTCTCCATCCCAACTCCTAACACAGAATGTAACATAGGGAAAATTCTCCTTTATGATCAGTGTTATCTGTTCTAACCATAAAAACAGTCATACTCACATGCTTAAATATTGCTTCTTAATTCATTTTTCATGTATGAGTACAACGCAAGATTAAACAACCCTTAAACAAATGTGATCTCAAGAATTAACTTGAAATTGTGCCAATATTAATTTTAAGAGAAAAATTATGATAGACTTGGCAATTTACAACTTCATTTGTATACAGCGAAAAGTCTAAATGCAACTTAGAGTCACTCTCCACTTTTGCATTTTAGTGAGTACACCTACATTATTAAAAAGGCAGCAAGAAGGTGAAATTAAAGTCTATTTATAACAAAGATACATTTCTATTGAGACATGAGTTTTTTAGGAAGTAACATAGAAAAACACTTTCCCTCAATACCTCTTTTAAATTGATATATTCACCCAATTTCTTCAATCAAAAATTTATTCCGGGGAAAAACTAATTTTAACATCCAGTTTTCCAAATTAAAAAAATAATAATAATAAAAACTCCAAAGAAAGATTATTAAATTTTTTTCCCTCACTACAGCAAATACAAACTTAGATATGTTCTTGTAAAGTTTTCCCTCTTGCTCTCTATTTTTGTTCACTACGACTAGCTCAGGCCCACATTGCCACCTGTGAAATATCAGCTCCCAGGTGGTGAGAGCTGACGAGGTGTTTGCTGCTACTTCTTGGCAAAACTAACTATTGAAAAATTAGATATCAGTTTTGGTTCTTACCACGGTACGATAATTAAAACAAGCAGTTCGTTGGTGATTTCTTCCCGCTTCCAGGGACACATCAAACTATCCCAAATAAAGTTGTAATCCTTGTCATCCTTACATAAAAAGTCCCTGCAGCCAGTGGAGGGTTACTGACCCAGAACAAAGAAATTAATAAGCTTTAATAATTACATTTGGCCATTTTATTTTAAACCATGAAATCAAGAGCTCGGTCCACATTCGTGCACGGATTGCCGAAGCCAGCCGCTGGGACCTCCGTGGCGCCCCAGCCACCTGTGCGCGTCCTCAGAAGCCTCCATTCCAGACACCGAAGCTGTACCTGTGCGAACCCACTAGTCATTGTTCCCCGGCCTGCGCCCCGGTCCTGCACCCCCGCCCTGGCAAGACTGCTCGGCATTCCTTTTTGCAGATGATTGGGAGATTTCATGCGGATGAACAAAAAGGAAAGGAATTTCTGATGTGTCGGCATCCAGGGTGTTTCTGTCAAACCACTCAGGAAGAAGCGGCCCCAGGACACCCAGGCGCAGACCGTCCGCGTGCGGTCAGGAATGGCAGGTGCGTGGTGGAAACCACTGAGCGCTGGGCCTGGTGCCAGGGAATGACATCATGTGGTCAGGCTTGCACGATGATTTAAGGCCTGCATTACACACGCCGGATGAAGTCACCGGGATGCTCGGGATCAGAGAAAGCCGGAGGTCGTAGAAAGGGGCCCTTGGCACAGGCATGCGGTGTCCAATGGAAAGGAGCGGAGAGAGGAGTATCGTTCATTATCCGCGTGCTGGCGTTCCGGGTCTGGGAATGAAGCCACTTCTAACCCTGTATTCCCTCAGGGTTGGGGTCGGAGGGGCTGTTCCCCACCGAGCTGCAGCTCCCCTCTCCAAACTTCCATCGAAGAAAGGCAAAGAATGGAGAAAGGGAGCCTAATACACATGCCTTTTGAAGATTTGTTGAAGTTAAAGTAATTTTACAACCTGAGCAGCCGTGTTTTTAGAAAAAGGAAATTAGGAAAAGCTATTCTTCTCACAGGGCTTTACTCACAAGGATTTTCTATACTTCTCAAAATGCAGATATTTCCTTAACTGGGGTTTTATAAATTGGAAATAGAATGCCTGATCATGAAGAAAAGGAATGATATGTAATAATTCATATACACAAAAGAAGACACAGCACGGAGTAAATGAATTTTGCAGGGGGTGTTATTTCACCCTGAAACCCTCCGGTGCCCATTGATCAGTAACAGGGAAATCTTCTTGCATAACCCTGGCATAGTAATGCACGTTAGTGAATTACCCTGACCCAACACTTTTATCTAATCTACCATCTGTATTCCAATTGTGCAATTGACCTGGTGCTGTCCTTTATACCTTCTGTTCCCTCCAGGACAGGATGCAGCCGAGGGTCAGGGATTGCATTTGGTTGTCCTGGGTCTGCAGATCCCTTTCCTGTAAAACATTTCCTCAGCCTTCTTTTATGACCTTGACATTTTTCAAGCATACAGTGCCCCTCCTCCCTTTTTAAACAGAACATTCTTTATGTCGTGCTTGATGTTTCCTCATGATTGGATTTGGGATATGCATTATGGGCTGGAACACGACAGAGGGGATGTCGTGTCCTTCTCAGAGCAGCACATCCAGAAGCATATGGTGTCCATCTGTCCCTCATCAGTGATGTTCATTGTAAGTGCTCAGAGTATTGCCCAATTTCTCCACTGCAGCATTATTTTTTTTTAATGAATAAAAAAAGTTATGGGCAGGTATTTGGGTGCTTATTATCAAAATTTCCCCCTAAGTTTTCCATCCATTGATAATTCTTGCCTGATCCAATTTTTACTTTGATGTTTGCAATATACTAACATCCCAGCTCCAGCGCTGACTCATTTCTCCTAGTTGGCATGTTACATTCTGCTGTAAGGAAGAGCTAGCCCTTCTTCCTTATTTATTTACTTATCTGTGTATTACTGGTACACACTTGTGATTTTGGTGATCAAATTTGTGTTAGACTCTGAAATAAATTTATCATATCTTTGTGCTTTAGATTTTATAAAATAAATTGCCTATGTCCACACAGATACCTGGATAAAGTGTGTGTGTGGGCACATATGTTCCTGTGTGTGTATCAGCTCAAGGACAACAAAGCAACACAAAAGAAATGAGTATCATGTTGGCAGCATCTTAAAAAATTTAGTAAGAGCCCATTGAGTCTTATAAGCGGCATTCTACCAATTTTGAAAATATATGTTGGCATAAGTAAAAAAAAGAATAAACTTAGATTATTATTCACCTAGACCATTTCTAGGCTTCCCAAAATGCGCGAGACTGTGGTAAAATCTACTGGCCACTAGACCATCTCCTACAGTGGCCCATGGAGGATGCTCCTGAGGAAGACATTAAAATCCCCATAATTATTATTTAGCATTTATTTGGCACCATAAATGTATACGGAGCAGTGTGATAGACACAACTGTACCTCGCTAATAACACTCTGCCCCGAGGACTCAGAGTCGTGAAGGAATATGCCTAACTGGGCAGCGTTATGCTGTGGGTAGAGATGGCTTCTTGACAAGGTTATGTTGCTTTCATGAAATATTTAGGAGGCGATGGATGAATTTAGTCTTTTATAAATTATAAATCGGCCTAATTGTTGAAATAGCATAAATTAAAAAAAAAAAAAAGGTTCATCAACACAGTCCAGTGGGAAAGTTCACTTGTGTTATGAGGTAACCCTCCGCGGTTTGGACGGCCCAGCTGAATCCCTGGGCTGGCTCTCGGCCCCTGAGTGCAGGGCTGACTTAGCCTTCGGATTGATGCATCTAGCTACATGGCCGGCTAGACCTCTGTGTTCCCCTCCACCACTGTTGATGACCGGATAGGGAGCAGTGAGCTGGAAATCAAGAAATCAAACACAGCAATGACCGAGTTAACAGGAGAATGGGTGAGCCTCACAGACCCCCTTCCTGCCACACTTCCAAGAGCTCTTTACCATTCTCTATCTCAAAACCTACTTCATGTGAATTTCTCAAGCCAGCCGCCTCCGTTAATACGAAGAGTACACATACTTCATCAAGCTCGGGGCATTTCATCCCACACTTCATTCCAGAACTTTCCAATCAAGTGCTATACATTTTGGTAATGCTTGGCTTTAATCTTATAGACTTTGAAATAAGGTGCAGAGAGCCACCAGTTAATATCCCTCTCAGTATTATCCATTTTTCCTTACACTATTTTGTTCGATGTGAACAATTGTTTAGGTAGCCCACCCACCTTCAATGTGTTTTTTTTAAAGGAAAGGAAGGTGGTAAAACAAAAGGCAAAAAACAAACAAAACAATACAAAACAAAACAAAAAACCCAAACATGTTATCTCACTATATGGTGAACGTACCAGGACTCTGGGTTTCTTTTCCCTCTACTTCTAATTTCCCCCTTATTTTATTTTTACTTTTTATTGAATTTTTAAAATTTTTTTAAATTATAATAATATTTTTTTATTATATTATGTTAGTCACCATACAGTACATCCTTGGTTTTTGATGTAAAGTTCGATGATTCATTAGTTGTGTATGACACCCAGCGCACCATGCAATACGTGCCCTCCTTACTACCCATCACCAGCCTGTCCCATTCCCCCACATTTTACCTTCATTCTTACATATGAAGTATCTACTTGAAGTGTTTCAGCAGGGGATACAGAGAGGTTCAGAGAGTTATCCTTGGCGCTAAGAAGCTAAAAAATAAAAAACAAAACAAACAAACAAAAACAAACAAAACCCCAAACAAGCAAACAAACAAAAACTACACTTTGATAGATTTAGTTATACCGTAACATTGCATTGGCCCTCCGACTCTCCTTCTTAAAAAAAAAAAAAAGAAAGAAAACCCTCCCTTCATTTTGCCTTTCTCCAAGAAGAATGTTTCTATTATAAAATGGATCAATTTCCTACACTTGTTTCTTCAGTGTATCTATTGCCTTTAGACTCCTCTCCTTTCTCATCAAACAGCATCATTATGAGCTCAGTGGATACTACTAGAAAAATGTCAGTGCTTAAAACTATAATGTTTACATGGATGCTTAAAAAGCATCATCTATTTACAATTATAGAACAAAATACAGAGAGAAATAATATAAGTGAAAGCTATTTTTATCCCCCCCCACAATTCTGCCTCTTAAGAGAGATTATTATAGGACAACTTTTCTTGGATTCTGGAGTGCAAATCTCTGAAAATAATTTTAAAAAGATATACGNAAAAATGTCAGTGCTTAAAACTATAATGTTTACATGGATGCTTAAAAAGCATCATCTATTTACAATTATAGAACAAAATACAGAGAGAAATAATATAAGTGAAAGCTATTTTTATCCCCCCCCACAATTCTGCCTCTTAAGAGAGATTATTATAGGACAACTTTTCTTGGATTCTGGAGTGCAAATCTCTGAAAATAATTTTAAAAAGATATAAGATGTATATTAGAAATATAAAATATAATTTTATAGAATATAGGTGGTTTCTAGACTTTATGTAACAAAGTAACATAAAAAATATAAGTATTAAGAACAGAAATACTCATCTCAGTGCAGATTTCAGACCAATATTCAAAATTATGACTATTTTATATTAAAATGCTTTTCATATTCTAAAATCATTTTATTAAATTGTTCAATGGAACTTCCATTTCTTGCAGACTAGACACCCTGGATGACCTTGATCTTCTTTATTAAAACAATTAAAATACCAGAAGATAGAAGATGCATAGGTGGTACTGTTGTGCCTCACAGTCAAGTTGGCACAGAAGAAGGAACCTGCAGAGGTCTAAATAAAAATGAAAGCAGAAACCTGGGAAATAAGCAAGAAGTGTAAGAAGCAAAGTTGGTTTTGCCTGGGGATTTTACTGGAAACTGGAGGCCTAGAGCTTCTGCTTTGATGTGAAATAGATAACACTTAGGCCTTCTCGATGTGAAGAATCTCATAGGACGCCTTTTTCATAAAGCTGAGATCCTAAAGGAATAAAGCCACCGTCCAGAAAGGAAATTGATTGATCTCAATTTTGATACTGTCTGGGATGGGGGAAACCCCTCTGAAGAATTTGTGCCTTCACACAATTTACAGCCCCAAATCACAGCATTTGTGTGGAAGGAAGGAAGGAAGGAAGGAAGGAAGGAAGGAAGGAAGGAAGGAAGGAAGGAAGGAGACTTAAAGTTGTCCCAGGCTGGTGGTGTACCAGGCCACTGGCAGAAGGAGAGCCAAATCCTAGCTAAGTGCAACCAGTTACGAAACATCCCAACATTTAAGTCCAGGGAAAATAACTAGCTGACATTTTGAAATGCATAAAACTCAGAAAGAAACAATGTACCATGTATGAGAGCCAGCTGCAACAGTAGACAGCAAAAGAGAATCCATAAGGACTCAAAATGGTAATTATCAGAATCAAAATTATATTTTGCATGTTTCAAGAAATAGGTGATTGACAATACAAGAGGGTTGCAAGAGTTTATTTAAAACCATGGAAATTTGAAAAAGAATGACATCACAATTTCACTGTCTACAAATGAAATTTAAATTAGGGCATTAAACAGCGGATTGGAGAAAGTTGAAAAAAAGAATTAGCAAACAACAAAGGAAGAAAGAAAAGATGAGAAATATGACAGAGGGGTTAAGCACAGAGAAGAAAGTGAAATGTTTTAACTTTGTCTCACTACAGTTCCAGAAGGAGAAAATAAAGGGTAAGAACAATATCCAAAAGAGAGTGACAATTGTTGAAAGCCCTCCCGAATGGTTGTAATGTAGCAATTCTTACAACAGGAAGCCCAGAGAGTTCCAATCAACAGAAATGAAAATCACTTCTGTGAATTTGCAGAAGAGCCGAAAGACAAATCACCACAGAGACGTAGCAACCAGACTGATGAGTGATTTCTCAACAGTAAGAACAGAGGCCACAAGGCACTGTAATTAATATCTTCCAAGTGCTGATAGAAAATAATTGTCAATCTAAATGTCCATATCTTTCAAGAATGAAGGCACAATAAAGATACATTCACCAAGTCAAAATTGAGTTTGTCACACAGCAGACGCCCACAGGTGAGGCGGAAGGAAAGAGACTTCAGCCGGAATGTGTGAGATGCACAAGAACGTGGTCACATGACAGGGCGTGAGGACTTGCTGACCAGAATCGCAGGCACCCCCAGGGGACCGATGATCTCGGAGATTTGAGGAGCTTCATGGTCCCTGGCCCCTGGATGCCCGATCTGTGTATTAGCAGGAGGACAAGAAGGAGCTTTTTACACCTGATTATAGCATCTACATTGTCCAGACCTGACCCACCTTCCGTATTACTATTTCTCCCATGACACTTACCTCCTCTACAACACCACAGAATTTAGTTATTATGCTGATTGGTCATTTTCCATCATCACTGCTACCTTTGCTAAAATGTAAGCTCCATGGATGTCTAGGATTTTGTTGGCTTCATTTGCTGGCAAATGCTAAGTCATGTGTGAGTACATGTGGTCTGAATAAAAAGTCATAATTATTTTCCTTAAGATCAAGACGAAAATAAGTAAACACAGTAAAACAGACACAGAAATTAAAGGTAAAACTCAATATAAGAAACCAAATTGTCCGTATTTTTAGAAAATATAATCATCTACTAAAGTCTGAAAAAATCTACAGGTAAATTATTACAATTAATAAGAATATTTGCCATGAAGCATGCAAAATCAATACACAAAGCTATAATTGTATCTATTTGAGAGCAACACACAGTTATTTAAATAATTAGGAAGATATCATTTTAAATAGAAAGGGAAAACATACAGGACCTGAGAATGAACTTAAACATTTTAAGCATTCTATGGAAATACTGTCTCACCAAAGATGTATAAGGCATTTAAAAACAGCTATCAAAGAATATCTAAGTAAAAAGAGAGAGATGCCAAATTTTTAATAAAAACTGAATGTTCAAAACATATATCAGTACTGCACAAATTGATCTATGAATTCATTGCCATTCCAATAAATTTCCCAACAGAGGTTTTCACAAATTTCACAAGCTATTTCTAAAATTTAATGGGAAAAACAAATGGCCAAGGATCACCAATGCTCTTTTGAAGAAGAACAAGGTAGAAATAATTGCCTTACTAGACATCAAGGTTTGTTATAAAGTAAAACTAATTAGGTAACAAATAATAAATAGCAATCAAGATGTGTTATAACGTAGGAGTAATTCAACCATGTAGCGTGGAGCCGAAGTAAACATAAAGAGCCCAGAAATAGACCCACAACCGTGAGAAGGATCTAGGACGGTGGGCAGGGCAAGTGAGTGGGGAAAGAAAACAGTCTACAATAATGGTTATTCATATTGCAAAAGAAAGAAGTTTGTACTGAACTTTAAAAAAATCTGAGAGAATTCTATGATCCCTAGGTAGGAAAGGAACTTTTTTTTTTAAAAGATTTTATTTATTTATTTATTTATTTATTTATGAGAGAGAGAGAGAGCACAGAGGGAGAGTGAGAAACAGACTCCCCACTGAGCAGAAAACCCAAGGCAGGGCTCAATCCCAGGCCCCTGAGATCATGACCTGAGCCAAAGGGAAATGCTTAGCCGACCAAGCCACCAGGAGTCCCAGTAGGAAGAGATCCTTAAACAAGACCCCAAGAAAGTAGAAAAGATAGATAAGTTTGACCACATTAAAAGGAAAACGCTTGTATTCATTGAAAGATACTGTATAAAGTAGAACAGCAAACCACAAACTGAGAGAGGATGTTTTCAACACTTTCAATGGGTAAAGGATTAGCATGTAGAGTATTTTAAATATACTAATCCATCCAATGGAAAAATCAGCCAAAAACAAACAAAAGAATACATGAGTAAGTAATCACAGAAGTGGAAATATGAATGGCCCACAAATATATGAAATGAGACTCAACCGCAGTATTAATCAGGAGAATTCAAACTGAACTGCAATTTAAATCTATTTCACAATCACCAAATTGGCAAACATTGAAGTCTGATGACATCAAGTACCGGAGAAGATGTGAAAGAAGGAGAATACATACGTGCTGGCGGGAATGTAAATTGGTACAAACACTTTGGACCACGGGCTGGTATTAACCTTGTCAAGCTGGAGCAAGAAGTGCCTTCTGACTAAACTCACCCCCCAGAGGGGACCGCTCATGTGCTCTCGTGCACATCGTACGCACGTGCTCGCAGCAGCGCTGTTCATTGTAACAGAAGGACGCAAAGAACTGCGGTGTCTATCAATAGCAGAATTGACAAGTCAATTGCAAAATACCTTTTCAATGGAATACGCCAAAGCAGGGAAAATAAATTAACTAATAAATTAACTGGAGCTACCACATCACTATGGAGAAATCTCTAGAGCATAATGATGAGAGAAAGAAATAAGCCAGACAAGAATAAATGTAGTATGTTTCCATCTCCATACACTTCAAAGCTGGCATATTCAAACAACTAATTGTTCAGGGAAAGAGACATAGATGGGAAAACTATAAAGAAAAAAAAGAGGAAACATAAAACTCAGAAAAATAGATAACCTCTAGGCAGGGTGTGGAATCAGGGAGGAACATAAAAGAAATAGGTAAAGTATGAATAATGATCTATTTTTTAAAACTGGATGCTTAGTACGAGGATGTTTTTTAAACTCTGCACAATCTGTTTATGCCTTCTTTTTGGTGTCTCACACTATACATGTTTTTAAAAGTCAACGGTATCAAATTAATAATGCTATTATATGGTTTAAGATTGCTAAGTGGGGTAAACTAAACTTATTTACTCATGGGTTGCTACTTGGTTCTGTGCCTTTCCTTAGAAATTCAAAATAACATACTAATCTCAGCACATGTCCACAAGCTAAAAGGGAGATATCCATTCAGATGTCTCCCTTTGGGGTTTTGTTTTGTTTTGTTTGGAGCATTTATTAAAATAAAGTGTCACGTGACATTAGAATAGATCCTGGATTCTAATCTGTAAAAACAAAAACAAAAACGAAAACACAAATAAAACCAAAAAAACAAAAACAAAAACATCCAACCCTGTCAGAAGCAAACTGGTCAACAAGACGAACATGTGCTGAGCAGTGATCTGCAGAATATGCCAGCCTTCCGATCTCAATCACAAGAAGTCAGTGCTGTTAGAAGAATCTGGCTCATGTAAACTGGACAGCAATTAAAATTGCACTTCTGCAAATTCAAGCACTTATTCTCAAATGTGAACAGAAAAAGGTCAAAAAGATAAAAACATGAACATACAACATGGCAGCATGTTTAAATTCATAGAATGAAGATATATTCTAATATAGACCCTAGGCAAGAATGCTGTTGCTGTAAGTTATATGTGCTTTTTCTAGAAACTAAAAATCAAATTATAGGACACAGCAATTAACAAGTCTACATTTTTTTAAACCAATGACCAAGATCCTTCTTCACCGTTAATTCATAAGACATGTAAGGAATTTTAGCACTCAGGAGTGGCCTCTAAAACCACACGAGAATTTTACAAGTCACACAAAAAGCACTAATACTAATTCTATGAAATATTTTACTTGCAAATCAATTTACCCATGTTCTCCTAGAGCAAGTGGCATAACGCAGTTGCAAATTGTATTACAAGTAGATTTGCTCCAAAGAATCACTCTCAGCACCATGCCTCCAACTAAATAATCCTGAGATGTTTGCATTCGATTATTTGGAAAATAATAATTATAACAATTATAATAATATTTCCTGAGGGACCAATAACCTAGCAAATTAAATCCAGGGAAATATAAATATGTCACCATTATCTTTTAGTATTGGTGAACTGGATCCGGGAAAACAGAAGCTATTATTCAATAAATAAATAATTAAGTGTGGCCTTATTGTTAGTGTTCAACAATAACCATATAGATGTGTCCAGGGCTGTTGAACAAGGTTCCTTATAATTCTAAAGCCGAGAATTAATGAGGAGATTTGTATTAAACATGATCGGACCCTGAATGAAGCAATCTCATTTCTAGCTTCCACATGAACAACATAGTGCCGACTAAATACGCTTGTACATTCACTAAACTTTGTTGTCATTGCTCAGGCTAAAATGAAAACAGAGGGAGGGAGTGCGATTTTAAAAACCATGCAAACAAAGCGAGTCTTTCTCATCCCGGGAGTCAGTGCTGTCGATGTGTCCTCTTCGAGTCTGTGTCAAGTTAAACTGGAAAGTAGGTGGTTTATGCGGCCACAAACCAAGCGGACTATCCCAAATCTCTGGAATGTACTAAATCTAGATGATTTTGAGATGAACTCACAGGACCACGGGTGAACTTCACTCAACCTCCACATTGCCTGGTGGTCAAAAATAATAGCTTTTGTGATGGCCAGTCACTCCAGGACCGTGGTCGATCCCAGGGCAGGAAATGAGCAGGCACACGAGAAAGGGGGTGTTCTGCTGTGAAGGCAGACAGCCACTGGGGGGACGGAACCAGGACCTGAGGCAGAGTGGCTCTGGGGTGCAGGCAAGACTTTCTTGGCTATGGCATTGCAACCACAAGTTGGAGGCAAGATGAGTTCTGGCCTCTCACTGAACAGGAGTAAAATCACCGACAGTAGGGCCAGAATCTAGAGCAGCCAGCATTCCGGACACAGATGTCTTGAAACCTCTCGTTTGGAAGCATCAGCAAAGTTCGCCAGCCAGATCCACCATGCCCACCCAGCAAAGGGACCGGTACAGGCAGCAAAAGCAACAGTTTGACTCCAAGACAAGATGGCGGAGGTGGGGTGAAGAAAAGTGCAGAGAACCGATAGGGAGTACCACTCTTTCCCCGGGAAGCTCAGAAACGTTTGAGATCCACTTTCTGGAAGAGTGCTTATAAAGCTACCATCTGAAAAAGTAACCAGAGGGACTTCACGCATTAGTAAGCTGGACCTAAAAAAGGCAATGTAAACTCTACTTTCCACTTAGAGTAATTCGGTGGGTTGGGACTACATGGGGGACAATATTTTTTACCCTACAGGCTTCAGGCAAAGACCATGTAAGATGATGTTTAAGGCAATGGTGCCTGACAGGTTTTCAAAGATTGGTTCTTACTCTAGCCCTCACCCCATTCCTCCCTTTATGCAATTACGCAGTTTCATAACTTTCAAGAAAGGAGGAAATGACTATTTCTATTTTGTTCCAGGTGTTACTTTGATTAGGCCTGGGTCAGTAAGCTGCCTGGTAAAATTGTCCTCGCCGAGACTCAAAGATATTTGAACCACCTTGAGTAGAAACTGAAACCTTGTCATTCAATAGCATGAATATTGGCCAGTGTTCATTTTTGTATTACACGTCTATTAGACGTCTTTATATGTTAATTATGTTAACCCTTGAATGACGCATAGGGAGCAATATTTTCCATGAATCCAAATGAGTTCTTATCCATCAGCCTAATGCCAAACATAAGATGGAAATCTTGTAAAAATTGAGGTATCAGCTAACGAAAAGAACAGAATTTGCTGAGTGGTTACTGTTGAACTTTTCTTGGCAGGGAAGGGGAGGGAGAGAGATGCGCTTAAATAAGCTAGGCAGGTATGAAACTATTCATGCCACGCAAAAGGGTGGTCAAATTTCAGTCCTCTCCCTCAAGTCCTCTTTACCTGGCTTCCCCAATGGTGACATCTTGCAGACAGACGCACTGACACAGTCAAGATATAGAATATTTCCATTGCCACAAGGGTCCCTGCTATTGACCCACTCCCCTCCCTCTCTCCTCTGTCCTTAGCTCCTGGCAACCACGGATGTCTTCCGTTCCTATAGTTTTATGGCTTCAAGAATATTACCTAAACAGAATCATAGAGTATTTAACCATTTGAGAATGACTTCATTTACTCTGGAAATTCATCAAAGTTGTTACATCTTTCAGTAGATTAATATGCATGAGCTAATAGCTTATTCCTTTTTATTGCCCAGTAGTACTCCATGTTTAGGATCTAACAAAGTTTGTTTCAACATTTACCCATTGAAAAACCTCTCAGTTGTTTTCAGTTTGAGGCTGTTATGAACGAAGTGGTGGTGGAGATTTACATACAGGTTTTGGTTTGAACATAAGACTTCATTTCGCCAGGGAAAATCCCTGGGTCATACGGCATTCTCATGCTTATTTATTTAAGAAACTGCCAAACTCTTTTCCAAAGTGGTTGTGACATTTTACGTACATTCCCACTAGGAATGTAGGAGTGA
Source organism: Ailuropoda melanoleuca (assembly GCF_002007445.2). Classification (NCBI taxonomy): domain Eukaryota; kingdom Metazoa; phylum Chordata; class Mammalia; order Carnivora; family Ursidae; genus Ailuropoda; species Ailuropoda melanoleuca. The sequence goes on along the minus strand of NC_048227.1, from coordinate 105,579,747 downwards.
ATCCAATTTCCCCAGGTCCTTGCAACCATTTGGTACTGTTGCTATGTTCTATTTTAGCCATTCTGATTGGCATGTCATATATCTCATGTTGGTTTTAATTTGCATTTCCTTAATGGCTAGGTGCTGCACACCTTTCCCACAATTAGTTGCCATCTGCACTTCCTCTTTGGTGAAGTGTTCTTCTCACTTGTTCTAATTGGATCGTTCTGTTCGTTTTGCTTTGCTGTTGAGTTTTAAGAGTTCTTTATATATTCTAGATACTAGTTCTTTATTGTATTCCTGGTCTGCATACATTTTCTCCACATTTGAAACCTTTCATTTCTTCTTTTTGACAGGCTTTTTTGAAGACCAAAAGTTCTTTATTTGATGGAGTCCAATTTATCAATTTTTCCTTTTATGGATCTTGCTTCTGGTGTTGCCTAAAAACACTTTCCCTTGCTTTACAACCCAAAGATTTTCTTCTATGTTTATTTCTAAATACTTTGTAGTTTCCCATTTTGTTTTGAAGTCCATGACCTATTTTTGAGTTACTGTTTGCGTAAGGCATGAGGTGTATGTCAATAGTCTTTTTTTTTTTTTTTTGCCTATGAAGTCCAATTGCTCCAGTACCATTTATTAAAAAGGCTGTCCTTCCTCCATTGAAGTGATTTTGCACTTCTCTCAAAAATCGGTTGGACGGGGGAGCCTGGGTGGCTCCGTCAGTTAAGCAGCTGCCTTCTGCTCAGGTCGTGAGCCCATGGTCCTGGGATTGAGCCCCATGTCAGGCTCCCTGCTCAGCTGGGAGTCTGCTTCTCCCTCCGCCTCTCTCCTGGCTTGTGCTCTTTCTCTCTCTCTCTCAAACAAATAAATAAAATCTTTAAAAAAAATCAGTTGGACCTATTGTGTGGATCTATTTCTGTGTTTTCTATTTAGTTCCATTGTAGTATGTGTCTATCTCTCTCCAAGACCACATAATCTTATTAAAGCAGGTGTAAAATAAATCTTGAAGTCAGGTAGCCTGAGTCTTAGCACTTTATTCTTCTTTTCCAAAACCCTTTTAGTTTATTCTATGTACTTTGCCTTCCATATAAATTTTAAAAAGATCTTGTGTATACCTATAAAATATCTTACCAAATTTTGATAGGAATTGTGTTAAACCTGTTTATCAATGTTGAGAGAATTGACATCTTACCTATGTTTAGTCTTCTAATCCATGAACATGATAAGTCTATTTAGAGCTTTGAATTCTCTCATCAGTGTTTTCCAGATTTTAGCGTACAAGTCCTATATATGTCTTGTTAGACATATACCAAAGTATTTCATATTTGTGAGGGAATACAAGTATTATTGTATTTTAAATTTTTGTTATCTTTATTTCCTTTGCTAATACGTAGAAATACAGTTGATTCTTACATGTTTACCTTGGATCCTCTGAAATTGGTTAAATTCATTTACTAGTTCTAAGAGGGTTTTTTTTTGTAGATTCTTTGGGATTATCTATGTAAACTATCATGTCATCTGGAAATAAGGACAATTTTATTTCTTCCTTTCCAATCTTGATGCCCTTTTTTTTCCTTTCCTGCAGCATTGCACTAGCAAGACCTTCTAATACTATATCAGATAAGAGAACCCATATCCTTTTCACAATCTTAGGAGGAAAGTGTTTACTTTTCCAATATTAAGGACAATGCTAACTGCAGGTATTTTGTAGATTTCTTTTAACAAAATGGGAAATGTCCCTCTACTGGCAATTTTCAATGAGTTGTTTGTTTTTTTCATGAATGGGTATTGAATTTTGTCAAATGCTATTTTTACATCAATTAATATAATCATGCCATTTTTCTTTTTTATCCTGTTAATATTATGGCTTACACTGATTGATTTTTAAATATTGAACTAGTATTATATACCTGGAGAAAATCCCACTTTCTTTTGGTATATGATTCTTCTTATTGCTAAAGTATACGTGCTAATAATTTGTTAAGCTGTGCTAAATCTGGGGGACCTGGGTGGCTCAGTCAGTTGAGCTTTGAACTCTTGGTTTTGGCTCAGGTTGTAATCTCAGGGTTGTGAGATCCAACACCACATCTGGCTCCATGCTCAGTGCAGAATCTGCTGGAGGTTCTCTCTTCCTAACCTTCTCCCTCCCCCTCCCCCTGCCCCTCCCTCTCTGCCCTTCCTCTTACTGCTCCTCTCCCCACCCTTTTGCCCAGGCTCTTGCTCTGTGCTCTCGAAAGAAAGAAAGAAAGAAAGAAAGAAAGAAAGAAAGAAAGAGAAAGAAAGAAAGAAAGAAAGAAAGAAAGAAAGAAAGAAAGAAAGAAAGAAAGTTAAAAACAAAAAAAGAAATGCTACATCTATATTAGTGAGTGTTATTGCTCTGTGGTTTCTTTTTTTAAAAGTGAGTTTATCTGTCTTTGATATTGGGCAATATTTTAAGTTCATAAAAATAATAGGGAAGAGCTCTCTTTTCTTCAGTTTTCTAGAAAAGATTGTATGTAATTCTTTAATTCTTCCTTAAATATTTGACAGAATTCTCAAACGAATCCAGCTAAGTATACAGATCTCTTTTTGGGGGAGATTTCCAATTATGAATTCAATTTCCTTAATAATTATAGGACTACTCAGATTATCTATTTCATTTTGGGTCCATTATGGTAGCTTGTCTTTTTTTAAGAAATTGGTTCATCTCATCTAAGTTGTCAAACTTATATGTATAGAGATTTGGATTCCAGTATTATCCTTTTGATATCTGCAGAGTTGATAGTGATTTCCACTGTTTTACTTCTGATATAGGTAAGCTGTGTCTTCTCTTTTTTTCCTTTGTATGTCTTACTAGAGCTTTGTCAATTATATAGATATTTACAAAGAACAACTTTCTGTTTTATTGATTTTCTGTTTTTAATTCCACGGATTCTCACTCCTACCATTACATTTCTTTCCTTCTGATTGCATTGGGTTTATTCTCTTTCTCCTTATTTTAAGTTCTTTGGGTAGGATCATGGATCCTTGAATTGAAATTTTACCTTTTTTTTTTCCTAAGCTAAGCATTTATTGCTATGAACTTTCTTCTCAGTGCTGCTTTGGCTTTGTCTCAGAAATTTTGATATGTTGTGTTTCATTTCATTCTGTTCAAAGTATTTTTCCCCTTGAGATTCCCTCTTTGATCAGTGAATTGTTTAGAAATGTGTTACTTGGGTTCCAAGTGTTTGGAGAGTTACCGTTATTTTTCTGCTTGGATTGCTTGGATTCCAGTTTCAGTTCTGACATGTAAAGAGCCTGGAAATCATCACTCCCATCCTTACAATAAAAGAATTTTTTAAAAAAAATTCCTGAACCGAAAATCAGTGGCTTTTCTTAGACACACCAGAAAAACGAGTCCACAGGCACTCTTCCACCCCAAAACTGGAAGAGGCAGACAAATCCAGAGATTTACCGACAAGGTCTAATATGAAGCCAAACCTGCCAGAGTCATAAACTAGTAGAAACATTGCAGTCGTAATTCTGATGACTTTCTGAGGCTGAATGTAGAGTAGTGTGAGAATGAGAAGCTCTGAAGGGTGCCATCTTGGGGGCAGGACACACGCTCATGGGTTTCATCTTCTGGAACCCCCCCAGGTCCTTAAGGTGAATAATCAAGCAGGTCCCCTTCAGGCTCTGTCAGGGGGATGGGAAACGCAACTATTCCTGAAGTCACCCAGAGTATTCTCCTCAAGAAAGGCTGACCGTTGGGCATAGAAGTCTTTCTTGGCACCTCATCCTAACTTGAGGAAGGATATCTCCCAACTCTAGCCACTTCTAGTCTTGCTATACAACCTAAAGGGGAAATTAAGTGAAGAGAAGTTTGTGAGGGTCACAACCTAGGGGCAGACTTCCACCACAAGATTTAGATTTAGTCATGAGATCTTAGAATACTTCCACCGCTCACCTCACCTCACCCCTACATAGCAGGGCGCCAGCACAGTAATGGTGGATTACAGCTGAGAGGCCTGCAAATCCTTAGGTAAGGAAGAGTTCTTAGGGAAGCCCCCAAACCATAGGGGAGACAAAAACAAGGGCATGAGAGGAGCTTGAAGCATCCTATACTATTCTTTAGTCATGTTACCCCTAAGCTAATGCAGCACTTCCCCCCTTTCCCTAGCTAGCTCTTCCTGATCATTCAGGACTAATTTGAATCACATCCTGAAGTAATGCATGTGAATACCTGGCTTCCAGAACCGTACCACAAAACTTCATAAATCCCTGATCTCCAAGGCAGGGTGAGGTTCCTCCTTGTGGTCTCTCTTGGTGACCGGTACCTACCCCCTGATGTGCGTTCTAATGCTCTTGATTGCCTCCTTACATGACATCCTTTGTCTCTAACCATAAGTTAATTTATAGCAGGGACTCACGTAGCTCTCCTGCGTGCGTTAGTCCCTGACACTCACAGTCCCTGGCACTTCAAACGGCCTCAACAAATATGCTGAATTCAAAGAGGACTGAGCCGTTCTACATGCTGAGGAAGGAATGGGACAGGCTGACATATAATAACCACTATGTCCTTCCTCTCAGGTTACAAGGTACTTGACCTGGAACCCGCCTGGCCCATGTAGCTCTTCCTTGGGACACACTGTATCCTCTCAATAGATAATACCCCTCATTTTCTCCCCTCAGTCTAACTTTAGTTGGATTTTAGAATTACCTCTCTTTGGTAATATGGAGGGAGGGAATGGACCGGGATGTTCTCTTTCCTCCAGACGGGCTGTCTGCTTAGAAGAAGGAGCATGGCCTCCAGCAACTCAGGAAACCACTAGGAAAGGGGGTTTCAAGTTCCAGGTCTATTAGGAAAATCTCAGGGAAGCTGCTGGTTGGGGTCAGTTTAGGTCACATAACAGTTCCTGAGCTAATCAGTGTGATAAAAGATGGGACAGAGAGGGGGATTGGGACTGGGACAGAAGCACAGAGATGGGACAGTTCTCACACAGGAAGGGGGAAGAGAGGCCAAAGAGGCAAGGGAGATCCCAGAGAGACCAACAGTTACTCTTTCTACAGTTGGCCTCACCCCCTTCCACCCCACCTCAATTCCTGATAACTTACGGCTTTTGAGTGGTTGGGATAAAGACAGACGTTCCACAACATACAGTAATTGAAACAATACAAATGCTTAAAGTCTTCAGTCATTCCCTGAGCAATCCAGTCCAAGGTACCCCTCATGCCGGAATCACCTCTAGATTTTCTCTGACTTCCATTCATTTTCTCTGTGTGTAATTTCAGTGATCAGAAACTCATGGCTTTGCAAACAAGCAGAAAACAAGACCATTCCGTTATTGGCCCGCTACAATGGTGAGGGATATTCTTCCTGCGATAAATCTAAATTTGCTCTCTCAGTATCACTATCTATTGCTCTTTATTTTACCCTCTGCCCTATTAAAATTTCATCCTCTACATAATGACATTTGACTATTTGAAGTCAGACACCTTGTGCCCTCATCGTCCTCCCCTGTTTAGGTGAAATATCTCCATGCCTTATTAGTACAGAATATTATCAAAAGCTTATGATTAGAAAACAGCTTTATAGTCTTGACACCACCACACATATTTTAAAATACATTTGTACTTATAAGTTTATTCATGAGTCACTTTGAAAGTCGTGCCAAGCACTGATTTATAATTTTTGCAGGATGATTTTATTTGAATTGCAAAAACCTACCCTTTGACCAATGAGTACCCCAAGCTTCTGCTGTCACATGCATAGAAGTTCAAATGTATATCTCATATCGTATTGAGGAATTAGGAGATTAAGGTGTTTCCAGAACTATCCCTTAACACTCTTAAATGCCTATTCTATGTACAGTAAATGTGTTACAATTTAATTTTGTTTGAGTAAAAGATTGGTCGTTGTTCATATCCCCGGTGCTTATATTGGTTCACACATCACATCAACCCTGGAAAAGTAATTACCCTTCCTTAGGCCAACAAAACTTGATAAATGGTGAAAGCCTTCCAGTGGAAGTCTTCCCATCACCTAGTGGCAGTAATAAATCAACTAGGCAATCCCATCTAGAAGTCACTTCATTACTGAGTGTATACTGAGAAAATGACTTTCCATATTAGCATTGCTTACTTAGGAGGTAATGGATATTACAGTAATAAGAAAAACGTGACCTTAGAATACTATTGCCTCCTTTGATGTGTAATTGGCATTTGAGAAATGATAATTTTGAAACATATATTTGGATCATTTTTTATTTCAGTATAGATGTTGATAAAAACATTTTTTCTATCATCTGTGATTACAACGCTGAAGCATGACCTCTTACTTGGGGTCTAGAGCTGTGGGAGGGCTTCTCTGCATGGGGGGGCTCCCATGGTATTGATCCCTGCACTGTCCTGCTCCTAACTCCTGTGCCCCAGAACACCTAGCTCCCTGTCCTCCCTCTCTGCCTCTTGTGCTCCTGCAAAAATCTCAACTTGGTTTTACCTGAATGCCTTGCTGGTGATTTTCAAACAAAATTCAGGATCCTTACTGTGGTCTCAATGATGTGCTCTAACTCTAACTTTGTCTCTGAGGCCGCTCTTTCAGTAGAGTATTATTGAGATGAAATGTTCATCTCCATTGCAACATCTCAGGGAGCAAATGAGAGCCAAGCAACTTAGCACTGTGAGAAGACCTTTTTTTTTTTCTTTAAGATTTTATTTATTTATTTGACAGAGAGAGAGAGCATAAACAGGAGGAATGGCAGGCAGAGGGAGAAGCAGACTCCCTGCTGAGCAGGCAGCCCAATGTGGGGCTCGATCCCAGAACCCTGGTATCGTGACCCAAGCTGAAGGCAGATGCCCAACTGACTGAGTCACCCAGGTGCCCCCGTGAGTAGACCTTCTTCATCACTTGGTTAGGGCGGCATCTGCAGGTTCTCCAATTTCCTGTTTTCCCATTGCATTCTCTGTTCTTTGGAGATAAGCCACTTGGTCCAACCCACATATAAGGGAAGAGGAATTAAGCCTGACCTCTCAGGAGGGGGGAGTATTTATACAACTTTGTCTGTAATTCTTTTGTAAGGAATAATTGTCCCTTCTTATTTATTTTTTCTTAATCTTTTTTTATATCAGTATGGACTCGTGGGTATTTATTTTATTCTTTGAGTATAATCCAAGACTTTTTAAAATTTTTGTGTTTCAGATTATACTGGCTTTGGCCATTAGAAGTTCTTTTAAGTTGTTTTTGCCTATTTTAGTTGGATTATCTATTTTCTTAAAAGCCTTTTGTCAGACTTATGTATTATAAATATATGCTACTGTGGCTTGTCTTTTTTATACTGTTAATGATGTATTTAATCAACAAAAGTTCTTAATTTTAGTTAACCAAATGTACACACTTATTTAAGATTTTTTTTTTAAGTCAGCAAACTGGGAACAGAAGGAAACTTCTCTAATCTACTAGAGAATACCTGCAAAGAAAACCATACTGCTTTTGTACTTAATGGTTAAATATTGAAAGCCTCTGCCAGAGTCACATACAAGGAAAAGATGTCCACCATCACCCCTTACTTTGACTATTGTACTGCATCTTGTCCAGGAGAAAAGGAAAAAGGGTATCTTGGTTGGGAAAAAAATTGAAAAATTGTCATTATTCATAGATGACATGTTTGTGAATGTAGAAAAAATCTACAATTTAATAAAAGTAACTAGTGTATACAACAAAGCTGATGAACAGAAGGTCCATATATAAACACCAACTTTATTTCTACATAGTAATGACAAACGTGGAAAATAAGATTTTAGACACCATTTACAAAACAATAACAATTAACTAATCAAAATAAAAAGCGTCTACACTGAATACTTAAAAAAAGTATAACAGAGAAATAAAAGACTACCTAAATAAATGGAGGGACTTACCATGTTCATGAATTGTATAGGTCAGTATTGTTAAAAAGTCAATTCCCGCAATATTGATGCAAAGATTCAAAGCAATCTCAGAATGTTTATTTTGTAGCAAGCTAATTTTAAAATGTATATGTAAATAGGAAGGAACTAGGGGGCGCCTGGGTAGCGCAGTCATTAAGCGTCTGCCTTTGGCTCAGGGCGTGATCCCGGTGTTATGCGATCGAGTCCCACATCTGGCTCCTCCGCTGGGAGCCTGCTTCTTTCTCTCCCACTCCCCCTGCTTGTGTTCCCTCTCTCGCTGGCTGTCTCTCTGTCACATAAATAAATAAAATCTTTAAAAAAATGTAGAAGAAACTAGAATAGCCAAGCCAGTGTTAATAAAGAAAAAAGCTGGAGAACATATAACTTTGATATCCGTACAGTGTGTGCTGGGCAAGGGTAGATTCATAGACCATTGTAATAGGTTATAATAGACCAGAGCATCCAAAAGAATCCCAAACCCACACAGTCACTCCATTTATGACAAAGGCCCCCTTGAAATTCATTAGGGAAGGGATGCGCTTTTCAACAAATAGTAATCCATTAATTAATATGAAAAAAATTTTAATTGCCACACCTTACACCACACACAAAAATTAATTTGAGAAAAATCATGGGCCAAATAGGAAAGCTGAAAAAAATAATGTTTCCAAAGGAAATGAAAAGGGAATATCATCATGATTTGGGCAAAGGGAAATTTGATGATTTACGAATCTTTCCTTCTTCCTTCTTTCTTATTCTATTTTGCTAAGTTCTTGAACGCTTACAAGTTAACTTATAGGACAGTGCATGTGCAACTGATTTCTTGTCTGAAAAATGCTCTCCTAAACCGGAAACCCCATCCTGAGGGTGTGTGTGCATTGCTGAGTCTGTCTGTTTTGAGAACTTTATTATGAAATTTGCTAGTTAGGTGATGGCATCACTGGTCCTTGTTTGAGCTGAGTGGCTCTTTATTCTTCTAGATAGTTTACATGATATTGGACCAAACAAACATATCAGTATCTCAACTGCATTAACTCATCATTGACTTGTTTTTATCAAATGGTGCTTTGCTGTCATGCCATTGGCATGAATTGGTGAATCTTAAAAGAAATACTGGAACACTATTTTTGTATTTCATATGCAGATATGTTTGAAGACATGGTTCAATAAATTCCCAAAGTCTTCTTTAGGACAGTCTAAAATTTAAATTTCTTTACCATCCTCTCATCAGGACAAAAGCCGCATCTATTTCAAGCAGCTGCTTCTTTGTTCTTTGCACGCTAGAACGCGCGGTCAAATCTTCCACCCTCTGCGGATTACTGCAAAGGAAATTGATACATGCATTCACTGGTTTTGCTTTTTTCCCTACTTGAGTTTCTCCTTTATCCTAATCTATGTTTATTTTTTAAACGTTGCTAAGATTTATGTAATAATGTGAATCACTTCAAACCATTTTTTAATAGCTTAGAATTAAAATAAGCGTGTTTCCTGTTGAGAACGCACAAGCCCTTTGTCTTCTCATTTCCACCTTCACGTGCTTCGTTATGATTATCAGGCCTTCCTAAGGAAAGGGACCAGCTTCCCTGATGCTGGCAATACGGTTTCTTACATACAGATGGTACACATCTAAAAACATAGCCTTTCAGACACTCCTCCCATGCAGCTGAGAGAAAGGAAAGGGAAATCGATTGAGAGTCACAGTTTCAATCCGCAGAGCTCGACGTTTTGATGTCATCAAGAGTTGCACAGGCTGCGTCTCTCCGAGGGCCCCAGGAGTCTGGCCTGCTGCCGCCACGCGCCATCCGTTATCCTAGGGGAAATGAAGTGTGTCTGACAAAATTTCCCATTCGCGTTCATTTGCTCACAGTGTTACTGTGACGGGGATCCAGGCCTTGAGCCAAGATTAGATTCCCCATGTTCTAGCTGCATCTCTTGATGGAGTTCAGAGGTTCATGTTTTCCGTCCTCAGGCATCCTCACGGCATCCCCTGCGATCATTCAAAGTGTCATCAGCATATGATGGTTCATATTGTAAAGAAAACCTTTTTGGATCATCAGCTATCGAAGGCCCAGCTGAAGCATGAGCCCAAGGGGCTTTCCATTTCAAAGTAGCCCGCCTGGCTTTTATGCTCTATTTCCCGGCAGTTTCAAAACCATAAAGGTGGCCAACAGTGGCAGATGGAACCTGACACTTGAAATAGGGGAGTTCTCCTCCCGAAGAAGGAGAAATCAATGGAAGAAACCAGGCACACTCCCAAGAGAGCAGAAGTTTGGGCCAGTGGGAATGAGAGTGTGATGGGTAGGAGTTAGAACGGTTGATACTGTAAACCCCCAGATTAGATATTTCTGCCAGCTGCTGTCCTAACAGAACTCTTAAATGAAACCTTGGATGAAGTGGAGAGATGGGTTCTGGTTAACAGCGTACTTGCCCGAGTCCATTTGCTGGCAGACACCTCAGTGAGTGCATTATAGGCAGCAGTGGGGCTGTGGTCACAAAAGAATGAGACACATGAGCTGAAAGGAGGATGCAGCCTTAGGACCACAGATGTGGGGTTGTTTGCCTTCCTCAAGGAGAAGACCATGTATGAAATTATCACCGAGGCAGGAAAAAGGTGCCCTGACCTTATTTATTCAAAGCTGCAATCCTGCATTGATTTGTGCTGTCCGTGACTCTGAGACTCGGAAACAGAGTCTGGGAGAGCTCTGCTAGGTTCGTGGACGAGATGATGATTTGTGGTGGCCCCCGGGGCCCATGGAGGGGTTGGGTCAATTCGGGACCATGGGCTTCTTGTTTCCAGGTATTCCAGGTAAGAGCTTTAAGGCAGCTGTGTGTATGGACGGGCAAGGGGTGAACTTGGACTCAACTGTCTGATGAATCCGGATGTTTTCCGTGAACATATGGTGGTGCAGGGCCTGACAACACAAAGTGAGATCACCCTGGAGCCCAACAGAGGAAGAAAGGAAGTGTATTCGTACCTCAGAGAGTGAGACGGTCAGGACGCCCGAGGCAGGCTGTTTCACCTTCTAAGTAAAATAAAAATAGTTCTCCGAATGCTATCCACAGGTCTTTATAAAAACACACTTGGAGATAAATATTTGTGTCCCACATGACATGCAGTTGACATGGAGTTGACCTGCTACAATGGAACTGTCCTTAGGCAACTTCTGTTTATGCAGCTCACCAGAAACCTCTGTTTCCCCCAGAAGACACCTGACTGAGGTCTGTGATGGAGGGGAATGCTCATGGCTCTGCTATCTTCTCTCCAGTTGAGTAGTTTACTCCAAAGCATTCATTGTGTTTGCTCCCAAACCCCATTCCACGAGCTGAGCTTGCAAATACAATCACTTGAATCAGTATCACAAAAATTAACAATATATGAATGCGAAGAGAAAGATATTTCTATGAAAACTAAGTTGAATGGTCTGGAAACTATTACAAAGCAGACTTCCTAAAAATAATTGTTCTCAGATAAAGTATAGGAAAGGTAAGTAGGAAATACCGGATGGAGGGGGGTGTAGGTAAGATCTCGAAGGCTTCTGTGCTCAGATTAGATTGCAAATATCTTGAATTTTTAACTGCTCTTTAAGGATATCAGAAGTAGAAATTGTTGGGCACCTGGGTGGCTCAGTAGATTAAGCATCTGCATTTGGCTCAGGTCATGATCCCAGGGTCCTGGGATGGAGCCCCAGACTGGGCTCTGCTCAGTGGGAAGCCTGCTTCTCCCTCTGCCTTCCCCTCCCCACTGCTCGTGTTCTCTTTCTGTTAAGTAAATAAATAAAATCTTTAAAAAAAAAAGAAGTAAAACTTGTTAACACACTATGATTGTTGTTTATTGTTTATGCAAAACAAAGAGAGGGAAGTGCTGCTTGTGGGGCAGCCCTGGGATTCAGGGAGGCTGGGTGCCCACCTCTCTCTGGAGCCGGTCTCTCCAGCAGCTGCGTGGCTTTCCGGCCTGAGCACCCAGACAGGTACTCCCAGTAGCAAACTTTGTCAGTAAATTGTTACGAAACAAAATTCTACATGTGGTCATCACCATCATGTTTAAAAAATCTAGAATCTATGTTCTTGAAAATTAGTGCAACCGGGCAAAGCAAGCATTCCCAGGCTCAGAAAAACATATTAAATTTAAAGAGCGTCACATCCTTTGGAGAAGAACAGTATTTTCATAGGAAGCTTCAGATAAGCCAGTTATTAATAAGGAAGGCAGATTTTTTTCCTTCTTTTTTTTCCCTTTCTTGTAACTGAAGCTGGAGTAATAAAATGCATAAGTAAGCATTCTGAATTATATACAAATAATACCACGCCATTTTGAGTTTCTTTGTACAAGTCGTACAAATTTCAGAAAATGTCTGTGAAATTATTAAAATGGCATTTATAAACTTACACTTAAAATTAAACTCAGATTTGCACAAAACTTATTTGTATTAGAGTTAAATCTTTTTAGAAAAATTGTTCAATGGGATTCATCAATTCTAAATACACTAAAATTTACATTTTAGAATGATTTATCAAAAATGCTCCCCAGTGTTGTCACGGCTCATGACCTCCTCTTCAAAGCTACAGTCACAATTGCAACCACAGAAAGATTCTTCTCAAATTTAAAAAGCATGAAAAATTATTTGCGATCTGGCATTGGCCATGAGCAACTGATGTCACTTTCAATTATATCAGTCGAAAATGAAGTTACAGTGACCTAATAAATGAGTTTCCACTAAAGTTGAGCTGGAAAAGTCATGTGATCAATCAATATGTCACATTAATAAAGTATTATTTACCATATTATATAAAATTTTGACACCCAAAGTGTTTTTTTTAATTTGTAAGACCTTGCTTTTACCCATGTATCTCTATTACCCTTTCTATTTATAAGTAATGAAACATTTTTTACAGAAGAATTTGTATCTTATTATTTTTAATGGCACTTTTTCCCTGCTTTTTGAACAAAGGACTTGAATCTTCATGTTTCATTGGGCTTCATAATTTATATACCTGGGCCTACTCACAGAAATTTGCTTTTTCGAATTTTTTAACACCGATGGAACTCTTCTGACCACAATTTGTCTCCAAAAACAAACAAACAAACAAACAAAAAAACCAAAAGATAAATAAAATAGCTTAAAATAGCTACAGTAGCTCGTTAGTAATGTTTTATCAGGTTTATTAGAAAGGAATGTCAGTGCTTTAAGGGTCTCTCTTCAGAAACTGAGCACTGTGTTTTTTACGTAATGGACTTTTTTCCTAAGTTCCTCATTTCTTAAAGACCATGAACGTTTCTCTGGAGACTATCCGTCTTCAAGTATCCCCGACAATCATTTCACGAGAAACGTGCCCTGGATCAGGTGAGGAGAGTCACTACGTATAACGGATAGAAAGACTCCAGGGAACAAATCTTCTTAAACATTTTGTGTCCTGAAAGAATGCCTCAGATTCCCATGGGAAAAAGAGAATTAGTCAAGGTGTCTTGTTGAATCCGCAAGAATTTTCCCAAGTGTGGAGCCTTTTGTCTACATCTTAACTGCGTTGCATGGGACAGAAAGAAAGTGTGATCTGATAGAGGCTCTAAAAATGCTAAACTCTGTCGGCTTCCCCAGGGACGACGAGAAAATGATTATTGGCAGGGCGAAGAACTAACTTCGTTTGGAAAACCCAGAAACACACAGTCAGCTCCTCTCTTCCCTGGGCTCTCAGGCCCCGGGCAGCGAGGGGCCGTGGCTCGCTTCAGGTCGCCTGGGACCCCCACCCACCAGCCCAGCGCAGGAAGGGGTGCACCTTCTTCCCGCACCGTCAGTGAGGGTGCTGTCTCAGGACTGCGGGCTGTGGGGACAACGTCCCCACGTGATCAACAGTCAGCTGCTTCCCACACTCCTTCATGTTCACTGGTCAAAAGTGGTCATTCTCCAGTTTCACTGTATTAAGACGTAGAGTTCAGGTCTTCCACTTCTGCCAAAGTCATCACAGGGAAATATTTGCTGCTTAAGAAATAAAATAAAATAAAGGAAATAAAATAAATTTTAAAAATCCCTGGTTTACCTGTGGGGCTTAATTGCTTTTTCTACAGCAGGTCAACTTCATTCTTCATTTAGATTTTTTTCCTTTTTTTTTTTTTGCCTGCCTTTTCTTTATTTCTTTTTGCTCTTAAAGAAATAAAACCTTTTGCAAAGTCTATGGAGAGGTTTTTGCCTACAAACTCATTTCTGAGATTTAAGTACAGCAGCTCTCGGAGGGACCCTCACGTCCCGTGTTTACAGCTGTGGCGTCTTCTCACGCCACCGTATTCAAAGCAACTTCCAGATTTCCTACTCTTCGTCATTAAATATTGCTGTTTTAGAGTTTATTACTTAACACCTACCGTGTTCTGGGTATTAGAAAGAGAATCCTGTTCCCTGTGACTTTAAATCTGAAAAAGGCATCTTTTAGCACAAAAAGTCCGTTATCTGAGTTCTTCTGCTTGGTGACTTTATATCCGAAAGCCTTTTTAGAAACAAAGTCCAGGGGTGCCTGGGTGGCAGAGCGGTTAAGCGTCTGCCTTCACGCTCAGGGCGTGATCCTGGCGTTACGGGATCGAGCCCCACATCAGGCTC
>NC_048227.1:105515947-105558313 GCF_002007445.2 Ailuropoda melanoleuca | reverse complement strand
CAGTATTTTCATAGGAAGCTTCAGATAAGCCAGTTATTAATAAGGAAGGCAGATTTTTTTCCTTCTTTTTTTTCCCTTTCTTGTAACTGAAGCTGGAGTAATAAAATGCATAAGTAAGCATTCTGAATTATATACAAATAATACCACGCCATTTTGAGTTTCTTGTACAAGTCGTACAAATTTCAGAAAATGTCTGTGAAATTATTAAAATGGCATTTATAAACTTACACTTAAAATTAAACTCAGATTTGCACAAAACTTATTTGTATTAGAGTTAAATCTTTTTAGAAAAATTGTTCAATGGGATTCATCAATTCTAAATACACTAAAATTTACATTTTAGAATGATTTATCAAAAATGCTCCCCAGTGTTGTCACGGCTCATGACCTCCTCTTCAAAGCTACAGTCACAATTGCAACCACAGAAAGATTCTTCTCAAATTTAAAAAGCATGAAAAATTATTTGCGATCTGGCATTGGCCATGAGCAACTGATGTCACTTTCAATTATATCAGTCGAAAATGAAGTTACAGTGACCTAATAAATGAGTTTCCACTAAAGTTGAGCTGGAAAAGTCATGTGATCAATCAATATGTCACATTAATAAAGCATTATTTACCATATTATATAAAATTTTGACACCCAAAGTGTTTTTTTTTAATTTGTAAGAACTTGCTGTTACCCATGTATCTCTATTACCCTTTCTATTTATAAGTAATGAAACATTTTTTACAGAAGAATTTGTATCTTATTATTTTTAATGGCACTTTTTCCCTGCTTTTTGAACAAAGGACTTGAATCTTCATGTTTCATTGGGCTTCATAATTTATATACCTGGGCCTACTCACAGAAATTTGCTTTTTCGAATTTTTTAACACCGATGGAACTCTTCTGACCACAATTTGTCTCCAAAAACAAACAAACAAACAAACAAAAAAACCAAAAGATAAATAAAATAGCTTAAAATAGCTACAGTAGCTCGTTAGTAATGTTTTATCAGGTTTATTAGAAAGGAATGTCAGTGCTTTAAGGGTCTCTCTTCAGAAACTGAGCACTGTGTTTTTTACGTAATGGACTTTTTTCCTAAGTTCCTCATTTCTTAAAGACCATGAACGTTTCTCTGGAGACTATCCGTCTTCAAGCATCCCCGACAATCATTTCACGAGAAACGTGCCCTGGATCAGGTGAGGAGAGTCACTACGTATAACGGATAGAAAGACTCCAGGGAACAAATCTTCTTAAACATTTTGTGTCCTGAAAGAATGCCTCAGATTCCCATGGGAAAAAGAGAATTAGTCAAGGTGTCTTGTTGAATCCGCAAGAATTTTCCCAAGTGTGGAGCCTTTTGTCTACATCTTAACTGCGTTGCATGGGACAGAAAGAAAGTGTGATCTGATAGAGGCTCTAAAAATGCTAAACTCTGTCGGCTTCCCCAGGGACGACGAGAAAATGATTATTGGCAGGGCGAAGAACTAACTTCGTTTGGAAAACCCAGAAACACACAGTCAGCTCCTCTCTTCCCTGGGCTCTCAGGCCCCGGGCAGCGAGGGGCCGTGGCTCGCTTCAGGTCGCCTGGGACCCCCACCCACCAGCCCAGCGCAGGAAGGGGTGCACCTTCTTCCCGCACCGTCAGTGAGGGTGCTGTCTCAGGACTGCGGGCTGTGGGGACAACGTCCCCACGTGATCAACAGTCAGCTGCTTCCCACACTCCTTCATGTTCACTGGTCAAAAGTGGTCATTCTCCAGTTTCACTGTATTAAGACGTAGAGTTCAGGTCTTCCACTTTTGCCAAAGTCATCACAGGGAAATATTTGCTGCTTAAGAAATAAAATAAAATAAAGGAAATAAAATAAATTTTAAAAATCCCTGGTTTACCTGTGGGGCTTAATTGCTTTTTCTACAGCAGGTCAACTTCATTCTTCATTTAGATTTTTTTCCTTTTTTTTTTTTTGCCTGCCTTTTCTTTATTTCTTTTTGCTCTTAAAGAAATAAAACCTTTTGCAAAGTCTATGGAGAGGTTTTTGCCTACAAACTCATTTCTGAGATTTAAGTACAGCAGCTCTCGGAGGGACCCTCACCTCCCGTGTTTACAGCTGTGGCGTCTTCTCACGCCACCGTATTCAAAGCAACTTCCAGATTTCCTACTCTTCGTCATTAAATATTGCTGTTTTAGAGTTTATTACTTAACACCTACAGTGTTCTGGGTATTAGAAAGAGAATCCTGTTCCCTGTGACTTTAAATCTGAAAAAGGCATCTTTTAGCACAAAAAGTCCGTTATCTGAGTTCTTCTGCTTGGTGACTTTATATCCGAAAGCCTTTTTAGAAACAAAGTCCAGGGGCGCCTGGGTGGCAGAGCGGTTAAGCGNAAGTCCGTTATCTGAGTTCTTCTGCTTGGTGACTTTATATCCGAAAGCCTTTTTAGAAACAAAGTCCAGGGGTGCCTGGGTGGCAGAGCGGTTAAGCGTCTGCCTTCACGCTCAGGGTGTGATCCTGGCGTTACNGCGTTCTGGGATCGAGCCCCACATCAGGCTCCTCCGCTATGAGCCTGCTTCTTCCTCTCCCACTCCCCCTGCTTGTGTTCCCTCTCTCGCTGGCTGTCTCTATCTCTGTCGAATAAATAAATAAAATCTTTAAAAAAAAAAAAAGAAAGAAAGAAAGAAACAAAGTCCAATAATATGGCCCTTGGGCAACTTCTGTCTCCCCATCTCAGCCTTGCCAGGACACATTTTTGTGATGGAGTAAAAGGAATTCTTTGGTAGAGCTGCTTTCAAGCTTTTACCAGGGAAGAAAGAAATGTGATATTTACTGTTATAGAATAATTTAATTTTATGCTATCATCAAATGAGTGTTTCTCGCTCCACAGTAAGATGAGCAAATTGAGGCAAGGAGAAATTGTGTAATTTGCTCCAAATCACGGAGTAAACGGAAGAGAGAGAATTTGAAGTGCCCGTGTGCCCTACATCACCGCACCTGCACTATCTGGGTGGTAATAAGCGTGTTATATAATGATACAGCCTGATTAACAGGGGCGACTAATCTTCATATGGGAAATGATAATAGAGTATTATCAGCAGAAGCTGTTTCTATTTATATCACGTATGGGGGTTAATTAACAAGCAGGAGTGGGAATACCCAGGAGTGGGTTCCAAGTCCTTCAGGGTTTTTGCACCTTCTACCCCACTTCCTATAGCAAGAGAGTGAAACTTTCTCTTTCTGTTGAAAGAAAGTGAAATATCTGACACAGGAACATCGGATGACTTGAGAAGCACATGAAATCCTCAAAGGGAACAATGTCTGTTTGAAACTTCTGGCGTTTCTCAAACTTCAGAATCACTTAGGGAGTTTTTTGATCATTCACATTTTCTATTCTCACTTCTGAAGTCAGTATGCATCTTTTAAAGGTTCTGAAAGACTATTTCAATGGAGGTGGTCCACGGAACACACTTTGAGAAATACCAATCTGGAAATTAAATCAGAGGTGGAATAGAACAAAAATGAGAATGAAAACATGGCGGCAAAGGAGCTCCCAGTGTTCAGACACCTACATGGAGACCTAGTTTCCAATCCCCACTGTGGGCCACAGGCTACAGGGATGGCACTATTGCAGTCTTCGTTAGAATACCATTTAGGCTATGAATAACAAATAGGCCCATTTTTAAAATTTTGCATTTCTCTTCATAACGGGATGAGATAATTCTTGTGTAACTAATACTGTAGTTGTCAGATTATTTACCTTGATGAATTGCTCCCTATTAAAACTCCTTCTTACTCGACGTTAGGAGAAAACAACCCCAATTTTATCTGTTGCTTGTCTTTTGCCAACTACAGGGCTGTCATTTATTGAACACTATTAGGTGGCAGGCTCTAGTCTGAGCATTGGAAGTGCATTCTCTTATTGAACCTTCTCGATCACCCATTCAGTTTGTAACTATTAGTATTCCTAATTTGTGGATGAAAAAAACAAAAAACTGAAGCACAGTGAGGTTAAATAAATCACTCGAGATTGCAATCAAGTGTTACAGGAAACATGTCAGTGCTTTTAACTATAAAACTCAACAGGGATGCCAACTATTTTTGTCCGTCATTTTGTCCCAGATTACTCAGGTGTCTCCTTCTTGACAGCACACAGAGATAACTCTCTCTGATAGCCCAAAAGAGGTGCATCCCCATTGCCGATCTGCTGCGGCCTCATCAGATTCTCACCACACTCAGTCTCTACGTTCCGTAACTCCACTCGGAGGAAACAAGACATGCAGAGTATCATCGGAGCAGGAATTTAGTTCCAGAAGGAACATCTTTGCCTGTTCCAGAATTTTACATTGTGCAATTCAAGCCACTGTTGGTCCTAACATATACTTTTCAGCACCAAGTTTATTCGGTTTGCCCACAGTCATATGATACGGCCTCCCGGTAGGTCACTTTTACTCCTGCTTCATATAGACTTTTTGTCACATGGTGGCCAGAGATACTCTTTAAAATAAATCAAATTGTATTTCTTTCATGCTGTAAATCTTCCAATGACTTTTTACCACCATCAGAACAACCAGATCCAAGTCCTTCCCATGACCTACAAGACCCCCCATGCATCAGCCCCTTGCACCCACTTTGACATAATTTCCTACTCCTTTCTCCTGATCCACATAGTTCTATTTGTCATGTTTATGGAACATGCCAGGTGCCTTCCTTTCCAGGACATGTATATTCACCGTTCCCTCCTTGGAAGGCTTCTCCCTCACATGCTTGCATGACATGTACATTCAGTTTGTTTGGGGCTCTGCTCAACAGCACTTCCTCAGAGAGGCATTTTCCGAGCACCTCCCACTAGCTCTGTATCTCCGAAACCTTCTTTTCATGTCTTCCTACCACATACCACTGCCTGAGATTATATTAAATTGTTTTTGATAATTTACTCTCTGTCTCCCCAACTAGAATATAAGCTCCGTAAAGGCAGTATTCCAATTCTGAGTATATTTAAATGCTCCCAAGATGTTTCAAATGCACAATCAAGTTTAAGAACCATTTCTCTAAAGGGAAGTAGGGAATTCAATCTTGCTTTGAGTAGCTATTCCCACCACGACTTATTCACAGGAAAGAAAAAACAGAGGTCCCTGGCATCCGGTGGTCTTCTTAGTTAAGAAGCTGTTAACATTGAGATTCTGAGATTCTGATAGGTCCACTCAGAACTGGACCCACATCAACAGAGATACAGGAAATAAGGCCCAGGCTGCCAAGAGGTGGGACTGATGTGAAGGGGACCAAGGGTGCAAAATGGGCCAATGAGACAGGATGAAGGGGAAGTTTGCATCTGACCGGACATGTGGGTGCATAAGGGCAGACAAAGTGTCTCTAGAAATGAAACTAGCAGGTTCTTCTTGGAAGCTCAGATTCCATATCCCCAACCCTAGAAATTCTGATTCAGTGACTCGGGGATGGGACCAGGGTTCTGCAGCTTTTCAAGTACCCAGGATGAGCCTTAAGTTTGTGCTTTCTGGGACACTCTTGGAGGAACCCCACCCTCCCTGACATCTCATAGGTGGGCTGAGCAGCCAGTGAAGGCATCTGTGACTACATTCAGTGGAATACAAGTTAATAAGTTGGATCTGGTCATGTGGTTCTGAGGGTGACCTCCAGTCCACAGCTGGAAATGAGCCATGATTCACCTTGCTCTGGATTCTATGCCATTCCATGCCCATTGCCAATCTCTAGCTCCAATTCCATGCTTGGCATGAAGCAAGAGGACTCTGTTCTTTCCCAAGAAGAGGAGGGAAGACCATCCCTACTGAGATAGCCCCACCTTGATGAGTGGCCTTACTCTGTCCTAATAAAATAAAAGAGCATTCGCTGCATTGTGTTCCCCACTCTACCCACTCTAACCCCCCCCCCCGGGCCTGGTGTTTACCAGCTAACCCTTCAAATACTTGAATACAAGTAACATCTTGTGGTCTTGGGGCCAGACAGAGTGTGAGGACACCATCCTGACATCTGGCAGGCCAACACTCAGAGAACAGTGATAACCAATAGGGTCCCAACCAAATGTTATACTCAAATGAGAAGCAAACTTTACATTAAATGGTAAAAAGCATTTTCTATGAGCTCATCCCTATACAGGACATCAATACCTTGAAGAAGGACCTGTTCTGATAAGCTAGGAAATGTACCAGTTACGAAGGCTACCAGACCACACCCTGGACTCTGAACCATCCATGCTGGGGGGAAAGCCCGGCTTGGACAGTGTTTGTGCAGACTCTCCCACCACTCTGGGGATCTCTGTCCACACCTGGGCACCGGCTTACCTCTCTAGCCCACCCTTCCTGTGTTTTCTCCACATTTTTCTCCAAGTGCAGTAAGGAGGGCTTGCCTCAGGCCTGGGTTCATTCCCCCCAAGCCCTCCCTCAACAAGGCCTCCAAGGGCAACAGAGCTGACAGCAGCACTGAAGCCAGCCCGGGCACGAGGCGGCGGCAAGGAGGTGGGAACCTCCGTTACCCTTTGAGCTCCATCCAGAGCCACTCCACATGATCCTAGCTCAGGAGTCCGTACTTATGGGGAAAAAAGGCTAATTTGTTTCATTTAAAAAACAGGTTTTTCTCTGCAAAGTGAAATAAGCCTAGCTGTGTGCTGACAGGAGGAGGGAGGCTGATCCCTTCACCTCTGAGGGGCTCATGCTCAGCTCCTGTGCCATCCCGAGTCCTGCCAGGAGATCTGACTCCCACAGTCTTTCAAGGGATCACAGCCTTCTCCAGGACACAAGAGATAAACCCCTTGGAGTCTTTTATATCCTCCGCTTTCCTATTATTTCCTTGTTATCTAGGGATTGGAGAGTCTCTGGATTGTCATTACTAAATTCAGCTTGGGATTTCAGCTGATTTTCATCTTAAATTCCTCAAACAGCGTTATAGGTATAGAGAGATTGTATAAAAATGATATGAAAGGTGTCAAGATCACTTGCTGATCAAAGAGATAATTTGCCACAAGTGGATTTCTGAAAAGTAGTTCTATCTGTTCATGGTTTAAGAAAACCCCTTGGCTTTTCTTTGTGAGCAAAAGCTACCAACACTCATCAAAAGGCAATTCATTTTCAGGGTGTGATAATTTCTGAACCGTAACACCAGTGGTTTTCTTCCTAAAATCATGTCTCTGCAAAGCCTCTGTCCTGTGCAAAGTGGCCTCAAGGGAGGTAGACCAGAAGACCGTATGGTCTCCTGCCAGACATGTGAGGAGCCACAGCCAAGTTTGACCTACTTCTCAGAAGAACAATGTATTAGATTCAGCTGCCTCACTCATAGCCACACAGGTAAAAAGCACATTTCAATTAGAAAGTCCATTGTAACTAAGAAATGGCTCTCTGACAAGGCCTTTATTAAAATCAATAAATAGATCATAAGCGGTCACATAGGCAAAGCCTCTGTCCAGGACCTAGAACACAGTAAGTGCTTAGATAATGTGCATTTCCCTTCCCTCTTCTTATAATTACAATTAAATATAATTTGCATCAGTTCTATTTGACATATCTATTTGCTATATTCCTACCAGAGAGGAATTTAGCTTCCTGTCTTGTGGTTTCGATAATCCAATTTTGAAGAAAGCAGGAATATACACAAAGTCGCTAGCTACCATGATTATCATTATCATCATCATGTTCACGTTAGTAATGGACTCTAAAACAATTTTGGATGGAAACTGGAACTTTTCTCCCAGAACTTCCTGTCCTTTTTATAAAGCCTTGGGTAGAGTTTTTAATCAATACCAAAAATGAAATCTCAGCTTTCTGCAAGCCTTGATATTTTGGGAGTCTTTGACAAATTCGCCACATTCCTAGTGATTGTTCTCCTCCCCAACATTATTCAGAAATGCCAATTAGTTTCCTCTGAAATCCAGCTGTCTGATTGAAACTTGTGAATATCTTAGTTTCCCTGACGATGCCTATGGATTTCTCTGCATCACACAAGGAGATTAAATAAGGCCTCCAGAGAATTCATGCTACCTCTAGCTTTTGGTCAACCGAGAAGATGTCCTCCTGGGAACCCATTAAAAGACCCGTGATGTTCAAGTCCAGAGCTGAGCTGCCGGATAACAAATGGCAGTTACTTCCTGGCCCACCTAGTGCTTTCCCTGTAATCTGAATTCTGTTCTACGCGGAGTGGCAGGATTTGTCCTGAAATCTCATCTCATCACTCCCCTGCCACTTCCAGAAGGGGCCGTGTTTGCCTTCAGCATCTCTTTGGACCAATTTAAAGGCTGACATCATGACTCCTCCCTTTGTCTCTTCAAGTAACAATTTTCAATACCACTTATTTCATTTTGCATTTGACATGAAAGGAAAAGCAAGTGTTATTTAAAAAAACCTGTCGGACAGGTAGTAAAATCTGTGACTCATTAAATCTGTACACGGCTTCCCAAGGCTTTCCCACGTCTGAACAGTTATGTGCAGTAAAACAGCTTGACTGTCTTTAGCCACCTTTGAATGTTGGCTAATGGTGCGAGGCACAGCTCCATTTCCCTGATTACATTATGCAGAAAGATTGCTCCGAATGCGTCTTGTTTGTGGGCACCTGGAAACCTCTAAAATGGTGGCACCTTTGATCATGTGAAAAGAACTTGCCTCCTGTGTGTTACCCTCAAAACAGTCTGGATAATTATAAAGTGCTTGTCACCAGTGGGCGGGGACTGAAGATTCCTTCCCTTGGGCCGCTGTGTCTTTGGAAAACCAGCTCTGCTTTCCTCGCCTTGTACTTAATCTCTTCTGACCATTTTCGTGACTTGTAGGAAGTCACCACGGCCAGCTTCACACCTCAGTGAGTATTCTTTCTTGTTTTTGCCACTATTTCACTGTCGGTAGTGAGAAGCAAGCATCTACAATTGCAACTAGACATGCATGAAGCTTGGAAAGTCCGGTCTTTGAGGACAATTCTTGTTGGTTCCTTGGTGCCGTCAGAGCGGATTTCTGAAGGAAACAGCTTCTTTGTCCCAGCCCAGGATCGCTTTCCCTACCTCCCCTAAAAGATTGGGCGTACCCTGTCCTAGCTTGAGTTTAGACCCCTTCAGGTAGCCAAGAAATCTATTCTCTCTCTCATCTGAAACTGCTCTTCCCTCCTGGCCCTCCTTGTGCACAGCATTTTAGAAACCCCGTATCATGTGGGACCCAGCAAATGCTCAGTAGGTATTTGCCAAATGAGCGAAGAATTATAGGTCCATCAAAAAGCAGGCATGCACAAAAGAAGGAGCAAGTTGGTCATATACCTTGGGGAGGCCAAAATTCTCCTTTGGTGCAAGACACAAACGAGACTCGTACAACAATAATTCTAAATGATCCAAGATGTCAGAGATGGGACTGATTAAAGGGAGCTGGAGAACTCTAGAAAGGTTTCATAAACAGGAGCAGATTTCGGCAGAGGTTGAGTGTATTTTGATAGGTGCAGAGGAGATAAGAATTCAAAGAGAGAACAATTCAAGGAACCACGGAGAAGCAAAACATAGTTTGAAGAGTAGTTCTATAGCTTACTAGGGGCCTAACATTGGAAACGAGCTCCCTTACCCTCATCTCCCTCATCTTTTAACTGAAAACAGTAACGGTCACATTGTCAGGAGCTGTGAGTCGTTAGTAAGATAATGCTGAATTAACACCGTGCTTGGTAAAAATAAAACACAGTAACTAGGACTGTTATCACTGGGATTCTTTTCATCAGCAGCAATAGTATTACGAAGACAATGAACGAAACCAGCCTGATGGATTAAATGTCTCAAATGGACCACAAGAGAAATAAAATCTGTGAACTAACATGAATGCAAAGGTACTTGGATGTGATTGTGAATGCAGAAAGTTGATTCTGTAAACAAGGACTTATTACATTTTCCCGAAAAGGAAGTAAATACTGATTTGCCTTGTGGTTGCTTCTTTAAAGAAGTAAACTTTATAGCACTGAATAAAGGGAAAGAATCTCACGCTCTCTGAACTCCTGCTAAGTGAGTGGCGTTCTGTCTGACGTACATTATCGTATTTATTTTCTTGTGCGGTGGTAACTAGAATAGGAGCTAGAAGTAAAACCCACGCAAGTGTGATCCCGAACCCAATTTTTTTCTAACAAACAAAGCTGCCTCCCTAACCAAATTCGTGCCAGGTCTTAATACACTTGAACAGGGATTAGCAAACCGCAGTCCGTGGGCCAATCTCATTTTTATAAATGAACTTTTATTGGGCCGGCCACACTCACGCATGCCATATTTCCTGTGTTCACTTCGGCACTGCAACCCCAGGGCTGAATAATAGCAGCAGAACCATAGACCTGTGAAGCCTAAAATGTTCACTAGCTGACCCTTGACAGCAAAAAAGTTTGCGTACTCTTGAGCTAAAGTATGGTCATACCCTTTTAAGACATCTCTCTCTTCTTCTCTTCTTCCTCTTCCATAATCCGAACACATTTTCAAGTTGGTTCTTTTCATTTCACTGTAAAAATCCTTGAGAGTTCTGCAGAGGCATCAACGTAGAGCCGGACCTTGTGTAATAGTTGGGGACTGTCCTTTTGTCTCTACACTAGGATTTCCCAGCCGGCTTCCATATCACCTTCTCTACACACCCTCCCCAACTGCAGGCTAAGTTCTGACAGTCCGCTGGTCCCACACTGCCCTCCGCCATTTCTGCCTGGTGCCATTCTAGCCACCCTTCCAGGCCCAGATCAAACATCAACTCCTCCCAGCAACCTCTTGTCCCACCTCTTCTCCAGTCCGTATTGACCTTCCCTTCTGCCCAGCTCCGGGGACTTTGTGTTACACTGATTAGCACATGCCTCATGTTCCCTTTCTTTTAGACTGTAAGTTCCCAGATGGCAGAGAGCAGGTCACATCGTCTTTACCACCAGTAGTATGAGGCACATTATGAGTACATAATACACTTTTTAAATATATGAGAATTCACCTGAATTTAATAGCAAATAAACTAAGTATATTCTGATGTCACATAAGTAATACCAAATCATGTTTATATTAACATAATTATAAAATATAAAGATTAGATAAAGATAAAATATACTATAAAATGCAAAAAATAAAATAAAATATAAACATTCCTCAACTTTATTCACCATTTCATTGATGGAAGTACTAAAGGAAATTTAAATCTACTCTCTTAGTGCATTTTATCCACTAGAATTTTAGCTTGCCTAGAATATTCCCCATCATCTTAACAAGTGAAGATGCATCCTTAAAATCACTCATTATGCTGCACCAGGCATCCTGCTGTTCTTCCCAAATAGCGGTAAGGATGATAAGCTTGAGGATATAAGTCATGGTGAAGATTTTCTCTGTAACTCCATAGTAATTGTCTATCCTTGATAATAGCCCATTCTTGACTAGCATCTAAAGCCAATCATCCTCAATGAAACCTATTATTAGTACAAACGAAAAATATGTTGACAAACTCATATTTAACCATATAACTTCCTCATTTTTCATGGTGCTTTACTTAACACTATGCTAATTGTATTCTATTTAAGACTTTATTTTCTTGAATCTTAGATTTCTAAAATTTCATTTAATTTTTAAGATTTTGCTGTTTACAACTACTAAAAGCCAAATATGGCATACTCATTCAGATTCTCACACACTGGCCAAAGTCTTGATATAAAATATTTGTACATTAGAAAAAATTGTGAAAAAATACTTGTTTTTAGTAAAAATCTATACATCCAAGTACTCAGAAAAGTAGAATTTTAAAATTATTTGGCAATAAAATCTGCTAGTCTCTTCTAGTTCTGCTGGCAAGTAAATAAAAATATATTTGACCCTTGAACAACATGTTAGTTAGGGGTACCAACCTCCTGAGCAGTTAAAAATCTGCATATAACTTTTAACTCCCTAAAAACTCAACTTCTAATAGCCTAGTGCTGATCAGAAGGCTTATCAATTACATAAACAGGTGATGAATACATATTTTGAATGCTATATGTATTATGTACTGCATTCTTATAATAGACTAAGGTAAAGAAAGGAAAATGTTATCAAGAAAGCCATAGGGAAGAGAAAATACATTTACAGCACTGTAAAAAACCCACATCTAAGTGGATCTGTGCAGTTCAAACCCATGTTTTCCCAGGGTCAACTGTACATTTTTTATTCCTTAAAATACACACACACATGCACACACAACAAAGCCTTTTTGGTCAGGAAACTGTTTTTTTCTGGGAAGAGAGTGTAAGAAGGCAGTTGTAGACTAGGAAAAAGATCTCCCCAACCATTATGAGAGTTAATTTTGTGTGTCAGGTTGACTAAGCTAAGGGATGCCCAGAAACATTATTTCTAGGTGTATCTGTGAGAATGTTTCTGGAAGAAATTGACATTTGAATTGGTGGCCTGAGTTCACTAGACAGCTCCCCCAATATTGATGTGCATCCTCCAGGAGTCTGAAGAGGACAGAGAGACAAAGAACGGCTGAATTAGCTCTCTGCCTGACTACTGAGCTAGTATGGGGGTCACCTGCCCTCAGGGTTCCTGGTTCTTCAGACTCAACCTGGAATCTGGGTCATCAGTTCTCAGCTTTCAGGTCTTCAAACTATAGCTTCCTGGGTCTCTAGCTTGCAGATGGCAGATTGTGGGACCTCTTGGTCTTCATAATGCTATGACCTAATACTTTATTATTAATCTTTTTTTTAGATAGGTAAGTAGATAGATGATAGATAGATCGATAGATAGATCCTATTAGTTCTTTATTATTATTATTATTATTATTATTATTTAAGTAGGGCCCATGCCCAGTGTGGAGTCCAATGCAGGGCTTGAACTCACAACCTTAAGATCAAGACCTGAACTGAGATCAAGAGTTGGATGCTTAACCAACTGAGTCACC
This sequence comes from Ailuropoda melanoleuca, assembly GCF_002007445.2. NCBI lineage: Eukaryota > Metazoa > Chordata > Mammalia > Carnivora > Ursidae > Ailuropoda > Ailuropoda melanoleuca. The sequence goes on along the minus strand of NC_048227.1, from coordinate 105,545,476 downwards.
CAGGCACTCCGAGATATCCTATTAGTTTTGCTTCTCTGGAGAATCCTAACTAATGTACCCATATTTTCCAGGATTGCTGGAAAGATGTAGGTCTGTGTACTTACAGGAACAATGAACTTGCTGGGAGACGCTGACTCATCTTTTGAAGCTGAACCTTGTTAGAACATCTCTGCTGGCATAATACCAGACATTCCCAAGGAAAAAGTAGCCATGGACGTATATTGGGGAACTGTGGACTCTTGAGAAAGTTTGGGCTCCAGAGAAGACTCACCCTGCAGGTGGGCTGTAGTCAATTGCTTGCCTTGTGGTTGAGACCGGGACCCCTCCAGATGTGGACACCCTGAAACCTGGGCATGCCTTGGGGAGATCATCATAAGTACAATAAAGGTCTATAGTATTGGATGCTTAGGCCAACAGAGACACAGGGTGGATCACATAACCCTCGTCCACTCCACTTCCTCCATGTCAAACCTGCACACGGAGAAGCGACTGCCTAACCTAGATGACAGCATGTTCAGTCTCCCCATAGTGCCAGTGCGACCATCAGAATGGCCAGGTCATTTCTATCTCAATGGTGGCAGCAATTTCAAGTGAAGAAAACTGAGCAGGCCTTCTGGTTTGCTCTGCTCTGAGCATTAGCCATTCAGTTCTGACAGGGAGTACCTGGAGAGGGGAAGAGAGAAGGAGGGAGAAGGGAGGGAGAGAGAAGAAGAGCAGAAAAGGAAAGAAAGTCAACCCCACAGTAGGTGAGAAGGACTCCAGGAATTGTTTAGTTGGAATATTAGATGAAGCCAGATGTACCCATAAACACCCAAAGTCAGATACGTCTTCCCTGAAATTAAGTATTTAAAAACCTGTAGTAAAAACAATCTCATATTTCTTCCCACAAAGCAGCAACTGAAGAGGTGAACTTCTAGGAGGTGCTATTTGGGACTCGTTAAGAATTTCTCACTGCTTGGTGGAGTACTGCACCGACCCTTCTGAATTTGTACAGTCGGGTCTGTCTGGCATTTGTAATCATTATCCCTATTTTAATTAGCATTTGGTGACTTACAGACTTTCAATTTAGATATAACCTTACTTAATCTCCTCAAACACCCCAGTGAGAATATATTTTTATCCCATCGTACAGATGAATAAGCTAAGGCCCCTTCTTCTCTGGTCAGCTCACAAAGACGAGAGTCTAGATCAAACTCCCATGAACGAGTTTGAAATGAGCCTGGATGATAGAAAAGCAGACTGGCTCCCATTCTGGATGAAATCTTTTTTTTCCTCCATTTTGACACTTGGACAACAAAATTCTAAGTATGTAGGCAAGTAAGTAAAATAATAGATGATGATAGATGATAGATAGATAAATGTGAAACAATTAGTGAACCTCAGATTTCCATTTAGGCCTAAGGGGCTTCCTTTATTTCAACCAATCTCTCCATTTTTATCTGTCAGCATTAAGAAAAGAGTAAGATAATCCATTCAAAGGCAGCTGCCATCCAATTAACATTTGACTCCAAGTAATAAATCATATCACAGATTTTATTGACAGCCTGTAGGACATTATCTTTCCAATACACGTGGCATGATCTTTCACTCCAAATGATGTAAAAGAGGTTGGAGTACAGCAGTTCAGAACCTGCCCCAGTCCCTGAGCAGGACACATTCTGGCTGATTCAGGAGTGCCAAGCATAATACGGAAAGGGCATGCTTTGCTTGAAATACAATTACTGTTGATTAAGTACCATCCAACGTCACATGTATACACAATCTATTTTTAACATGCATATTTAAAATCCAATTGAACTGGGTTTTCTTTCTCAAGAGTTCATTATTGCTACCTTCTTTTTTGCACAGAAAATCAAATGTTCTGTAATGCATTTTGTGTAGAACACTGTTCTAGCACCACAGAAAATTCCGTTAAATGTCAGAAGAATTTAAAGCCTTGTTGTTGAAAATCACAGGCTCAGGATGTTACGAGTATTTAGATCTTTGGAGACTTTAATAACCAATGAGTGTGAAAATCTTTTAGAAGTCCCTATTTGGCTGCAGAATATGATATGATCACTAGGTTATTAAAAGAAACCATAATTATGCATATACAACAAGGGAAAGATTTGCAATGCTTTTAGTTTGGTGCCAAATAAGCACTTATTCCCATACAGTCTCATACATTTCAAAACATACGCATTTATTTTCATTCATTCATTCGTTCATTCATTCATTCATTCCACTAAACAGTAATGTCTGTGAAGCTGTTAAAATAATTTGCCGTTCTGCTTCATCCCATGAGTAATTAAGATATTGAAAGAAAAACAGTGGCAGAATTTAATCTAGATGTGGAGACTGCAGGAGACATCAGAAGGAGTCGCACACAGGTTGCACACCACACGTAAGCACACGCTCACACACATACACACGTGTGCACAGACACGTGCACTCACAGAGATGCAAGCCATACCGAGTCATCTAATGCTGGAAATAGAAATGTGGGAAGACATTTTTCCTTCTGGTTCAACACTAGATTATTCTGGAAAACATTCCTACCCCTAACAAGGATTCATGTTGATTCATGTTTCCTTTCAAGAACGAGCTAAAGCCCACTAACCACTGCCTTTTCTAGCCCTGCGATAGTTATAGTCCTACATGTGTGAAGCCCAATGCTGCAGACAGTAAATATTTAACAAAGAGCTATTGTGGAGGTGAGGAATTAATCTCAAAATTAATAAAACAAAAAAGGTAGAAAAGAGTATCATAGGAGAAAAGGACATTTGAACACCATGCAGAAGATGCTACCAAAATTTACAAAGATGATGACATAACCCAACCTGATGTCCGTACTGACTCACGGCATTTAAATATACAAGTACTGAGCGAGTCAGCCACTTAGCAGGCCCTCCACTGGGCATTAAGGATACAGAAGTGGACATGAATATTCCTCCTCATGACCTAATGGACACACAAAGAAATTAAACTACTAAACACAACACAAAAATAACCTCCATGTAAACCTTAGCCAACAATTCTAACTATTCTCTATCGGATATTTATTATATATTATATATGTAAATCCAACAATAGAATTAATCTGGGAAAGCTTCATAAAGGTGGTGAATTTTAAATTCAATTTTGAAGAAGGAAAGGGACAAGTTTTGGTGTTCAAAATTGGGGTGGGCAGATCAGGAAAAACCTCTAATTTGAAATATTAGGGAAGCAAGAAAATTTAAGTTGTATGCAAAAGGTAGATACTTAAAAATTATTTCTTGAGTCGAATACATAAGAAAAGGTTTAAGAGAAGATGATAAAAGGAATGAAAACTCAGTTCATAAGAGGACTCTTGCTTAATGAGTCCCAAATCTCTGTCCTTATTTTCTGAATAATTATTGATATATTTGATACAAGTTCATAAGTTTTAAAGTTATAGAGGAAGGACATAATTTATAAGCGTTAAGTTTAAAACATAAGTTTTAAAGTTTATTTAGTAAATATGACATTGGAGAAGTAATTCTACATCCTCCTCCCTGATCTAAAAAATAGACAAACAATTCTAACTTATGATACAACTTTGAGGATTAAGTGGGGTAAAACACGTAAAGAATGGAGGATAACGCTTGATAGCAACAAGGCGCTGAACAAACGTTAGTTCACTTACTTCCCTAAATAGTATTACCTTGAGCACTTGGGTACAGGAAATTCTCAGTCTGATTTTACTAACATATCATAAAGCATTAGAACATAATGATCTTTGAAGACATGACTTTTATGTTTGATTCACACTACGCTAATAAAAGAAAATTCCCTAAGTTATGATTTTATAAATCTGCTTTGCAATAGTCCTCATAGAAATTAAATAAAGCCAATCTGACATGGCTTCATCAGGATCAAATCATGCTCCTCTTGGACCTCGAGCACACGTTCGGTGATTGTGAATCATTTAAACACACCCGCCACGCTGATGGTACAGCAAGTATTTCTGTAGTTAGCCGTCAGGTATAGACTAAGGTCCTCATACACTTTTTTTTTTCCTTTTTTTAAATTCTGCTTCTTTTGGGTACTGTGCCCATTTTTCCCTCCTGTTGCCCCATGTGGTCCTGGCTGGTCCATTGTGTGTAACAGCCACTTGATACAGAGTGATAATGAGTATTTCCTCAATTGCGAGAAAGGGCAAGGGAGCTCTCTGTGTACCCCCGCTATCATCTCCTGACATGCGCTGGCCACTCTAGTTCAAAGTGAGATGGATATGGACTTCCTACTGCCTCCCTGGAGCCAGGCAGACCCCTCCTTTCCGTAGCAGTCAGCAGCCCTCCTCAGGAAGGCTCCACACCTTGCCTCTACTCTGTCACAGAGGCAAGGGAGGTGCAGCCGTAAAGTGTCTAAGCCAAGGTCATCCCCAGGGGTAGGCTGGGCTCCATCGCGCACACAGGTGGAAACCTCACAAAGGGGTTCTGCCCTCACCTCCTCCCCAGAAAGCAGCACGGCGCCTCTTTTGCAGATGTTCAGGATTTTAATGAGACGCTTGCTGTCAAAATATATGTTCCTAAGCACAGGTGTTTGACCTCTCCAAAAATGGGGGTGTCCTGCCATGAAGAAAGAAAGCCGCTGGCCTCCGAAAACAGTGTATCACCACCATCATAATGAGTTAGAAACTGGAATTTCACATTCAGGGACTTCAAAGCAGGAGAGGATAATTTATGGGCAGGAACTACAAGATAATGAAGTACTTCAGACCTGCTTTGGTTTTACCAGCACTCATAAACAGGCAATAAGGACACCCCAACACATGGAGCTTAGAGTAAAACACAAGGCTATTTCAATAAGATATTTCCAATACAATTCAATGAGCATTTTTAAAACACAACCTCATGGAGTATCCAGCATGCGATTTTTTTTTCTATTCAATTTGTTTATTACTAATATAGTCCCTGACTTAATCCTTCATTTCGCCTTGTAATGAAGCATTCGCACTACTGAACTCTGCTTAACGTGTCCTTCTTTCCCACTTGCAATTAAAATGTTGCTAGGAATTGAGTGTTTCCCCACAATGAAGTTGACCCTGGAGAAGAAAGTTCTCTCATCACGAAGCAATTACTTCACAGAGCCTGCTCTTCAGCTACGCCCCCAGCAGCATCTACCCCGCTGAAGCGGCGGAGCCTTCCTACACGGAGCTCCTTCCCCAGAACATCTACTTTCCGAAACCCCGGACACGTCCCGCAGCCTGTTTTCCCACCAGGCTGACTCAGTAGAAGATTTAGTGAGGCTCACTTCCTTCACTGACTCATTATTCATTCACTCATTGATTCGTTCATTCCTTTAACCAATATCGATTATTGATTGTGGGACAGGCTCTTAGCTGGAAGCTGGAATCAGAGGGGACCAATCCACAGAGGGTCTGACTCGCGGAGCTGACAGTCTGTGGTTCTGGCTGGTGAAAGGGGACTGCGTGAGGCTCTCCAGCGCGGGCAGCCTGACCGGGCGGCGGCGGGCAGAGCCCTAGAGCAGAAGCACCGGGAAGCCAGGACAGGTGTTCGAGTTCTTCTGCTGCGGTCTTGAGAACGGGGAGCTGTTGTTTTACCTTCTGAGCCCTAGTTACTCCTGGATAATAATAGAACCTTCACAGGGTTGGTGGAGGAGAAAGGGAATCATTCCAGCGAAGCCCACGGTCCGGTGCACGTAAATGCTCAGTTAAACGTTAGCTACTGCGTGCGCCAGCTGGCTCTGTCGGAAGAACATGTGACTCTTGATCCCAGGGTTATGAGTTCGAGCCCCACATTGGGTGTAGAGATTACTGAAAATGGTAGCTGCTAACATTTTGTCTAGGATTTTTCAGCTGAGGGTTTGATTTTTTTTTTTTTAAGACCCAGTGCTGGGATGACAAACTGCCAGGCGTCCGCCAACTGCCACTGCTCATGCAAGCACACACGCCTTACTTCTCCGATGCCACAGCACTGATTAAAAATAGATGTTCATTCCCCCCCAGGACAAAGCTAAATTCGTGCACCTGTGCTTTCTCATTTCTCTAGGTAAACCCTGTCAGCCCCCTGACAATACGTTCTTCAAACAAGTTTTGGTCCCCACCCAGGCTCCCCCGTGTCTGCAAGATTAAAGAAATTTAGGAATCATTCCCTGCAGAGAAGGGAAACTTGCTCATTAGACAGAAATTATTAAATCACGTTTGCCACAATTGTCATAAACCTATTTTGTTAGTTCTAAGAAATCAATTACAATTTTTTAAAAAGCCTCCGATGATTGTAAGAGAGACTGCCTGGTATCAAAGTTTTACCCGACACAAATTCTTTGGCAGAGTGGGGTGGGGAGAGCTGGGGCCCACTGGCTCCTACAGAGAACATTCCAACCGCACCCGAGCTGGACACTAGGTTTTTTAATCTAAAATTATTATGTCCTTGGCATTTCTGGGCATTTAACGCCCTGTGCTATATCTCTCTCCTGTGAATTCTGGGTGTGTTTATCTTAATTTACAGAGACAATTTAAACATCTTAACATGTAATAGCTTTGTCTGCCTCAGCCTAATGATTAGCAGCGTGGAGGAATATTTCAACGATATTTCTATGGTTCATTAGGAGTCAAATATTCCAAACTCTCAAACTTGATTCCAAATGCCCTGAGAATGAATCACGTCTTTTCAACTTTCCATCCCATGGAAACATGCACGTCGCCTGTGAATATACAATAATGAATGGAAAAAAAACAGCAAAGTCATGTTCAGGCTGGGAGAAACCTGGCTGTTTTGCACCGTGCTTCTCCCTGCTCTCCAGGGCCGGACGGAACCTTATGCTGACTCTCCTGCATGCCGTGAACAGGTGCAGGCGGCGCCCTGAGTGGGGGCTGCGGGAGCGGGTGGGGCAGCAAGACGTTGCCCCAGTGCCGCCTCATCTCTAATCCTTACTTGTCAGGAACAGAGCAGGAGGAAGGCTGACCTCAGGCGGATCAAGACACACCTACACTCTTCCTCCTGCCTCAACTACCTTCTTCCGCACACACCTCCCACTCCCAGCAAGCCCGGCCTCCTTCCCACTAGACTCCGCCTATCCACCCAAGCCCCTCCCCTTTTATCCACGCCAATCCCCTTTCCCATTTTCTCCAGGTCCCTCCCCTTCCTCTCAGTCCCTTGGATGCGAATCTGTTTCCTTCAAAGCTTCACAAGGAACCCTGAATATGGGCGTTCGGCAAAATTCCATCCTCTCCCTCTTGCTTCTTTTCCTCTTCCTTTCTCTCAGAAATCCCTTTTGCCTCCACATCCTCAGCCTCCATTATACCGTCCTGATTAATAGCACAGGTGCTGATGCCGAGGCTCTACCACTTTTCAGACACGTTATTTAATATCTCTGCCTTAGTTTCCTCTTCCGTAAAATAGGAATGATAATAGTACTTCATTATACGGAGTTATTGTGAGGATTAAATGAGTTGATTAACAAGCATGGTGTTAACAAATACACTTCTCTAAATATCAGCCGTTTTAAAAGTATTACGATTGCTATCTCTGAATGCCGATGCCTTGCCATCTGATTGACACTAAGAAATCCTACATTCATCTCGGAAGCCAAATGTCCAAATCTGCACTCATTGTATTGGCATACCCCAAACCCGTTCTTTTGTCAATGTTCTCGACTCCATGTTGACATCCTCATTCTCCCATTTACCGGTCCAGAAACCCGAAGAGGGCGCTTTCCTCTCCACTGTCCTTCCCCTCCACCCCCCGATCAACGATAAGGACTAACTCCTTGAGCTCTTCCCTTCCTCCCAGACCCCTGCCCCAGGGCCTCTCGCTATTACAGGTCATGACTCCGCCAGGCCTTCCCTACTTCCAAAAGCACATCTGATGTGCGATGTATGCCACCTTCTTGCTTTCTCCACATACTGCCACACGCAGGGATTTTTACGCATTTATGTAATCAGAGTGGGTGGGGGTTCCGAAGGGAGCCACATGAGAAGCAGACACTCCCTGCCCTGGCCAGAGAAGGGTGCCACGGGTCCCCCGTTCCTCCCACACCCCATGTGCTGTGGAAATCCGCACTTCTTACCTGCCATGGAGATGGGCCACTCGCTCCCACCCCAAGAGTGAGCAACACGGCTTTCCCAGGACTTGGCACAGCAGAGGAGGAAGTCGGCTTTAAAACCTCTGTGGTTTTCTCAGCAGCACCGCTTCTGGAACAGCTCCCAGACCTGTGTCTCCTCCCCTCCCCTGGGCTCGAGCATGTGCTGGTGCGTGGGAGCTTGTGTGCATGCGTGGGTGAGTTTGTGCATGCACACGTGTGGGTGCGTGGGTGGGTGCGTGCTCACGTGTGTGTTTGTGGTCTACTTCAATACGCCCTGGAAGTCCCTGTTGTGCCCCAAACGGCTTATCACAATGGGTCCTCCTGAACACACGACCCCTTTCAGGAGCTGGTGGATACAGTGTCTTCATCTTGTTGGAATATTTATCTCCCCCTAACACTCTGGGATGATTGCAAATTTCCCCTCCTGGGATATCACTGTCCTACTGCAATCAGGACTGGGGGAAGCATCATCTACAGTGGCCCAAACCCCACAGTCCTTCTCCACTGATACTGAGATCTTCCCGGGCTCTCAACTTTCCCTCATCTATGTTGTTGGCTCTGTCTGGAATCTCTCCCTCCCTCTTTATCACCTGGTCAATTCCTATTCATTCTACCACCTTCCTTCCCGTCAATGTGAGCTCTTCTTCAGTGTTCCTCTAGAGGAATCTTCCCTCCCCTCTGGACCACCACATACAGTTGCCCAGGTCATTCACTGTGCAACTCCAGTGAGTGTTATTTTCACAGCCAGTTACATTGGAATACATATGAATGGTGCCTTCCTGGGGTTGTGCAAGGTACCTATATGACATAATACTCTTTCTTTTGTTCTTCCTCAGCAATTAAAATCTTGGTTTGGTGTCATTTCTTCTTATCTGCCACTGAGCTCTGCATCTGAGGAGCGGGTTTTTGAGTCCAGGGCAACCTCTGGCATCTTCCAGTCACAGGTGGCTCTTTCCAAATATATAAATATATGAGTCAATTGATTGGTTAATTCCAATGAATCATCAATTCTCCACTTGCTCCTCAACCACCCTGCTAATTAATAAAGATTTGGGGGCTATCCTTGTGCATACTGTAAGCATCTTGGGGAGGTGGGGTGCTCAAATAAAAACCCAGAAAAAGAATGTGTGGAATAAAACTGTGTGGACCCTGAGAAAAAGGTCTCAAACACCCTGCATGATTCTGATCAAATGCTGGGTTCCCATGGGCTTCCCCACCTGCGTGCGTACAGAGCACGAGTGTTCAAAGTGAAGCAGGCAGGTAAACAAACTGCCAAAAAGGAATCTCTGTGCTTTGGGAGGAGATGTTGACATTACTTGTCTTTACCCTGGAAAAGGTCAAAGGAATCTCTCGGTGGAGGCATTCCAACCAGAATGCGCAGCCCTTTATTTGCAAAGGGCAAGCTGCAGACTGCAGTCCCCACCCAGACGGGGTGTGGGCTCCAGGCCTGGGGACTCGCTTCAGGGCGGGGCTGGATTTGAACCTCTCCCCGGCCCTCTCCCCCTTCTCCTGCGCGGGTGGCCGCCAGGAGGAATTAGCAAGTGACTGCCCAAGCGGAGAGAAGTCTTCAGTAAAAAATATTACTCTGAATGATTAGACCTCCATTTTCAATAGACTTCGAGTTAATGTAATGAAGATAAGCAGGACTCCGCGTAACTGTCCCAAATTACAATTCCTCACATATTGCAGCGGGTCACCCCAAAGATTGCGCCCCCACAAAATGAATAGTGCTGCCCCAGCCTGCGCTTAGGGGTCATTCTGCCTTGTTCCGAACATATTGTTTCGATTCAAATTATTTCTGGAAACAAGATAATTGTCTCCCGGCTACATAATTCCCCGAATTCTCCCAAGACGCCGCTGCTGGAAGGACTGGAGCGGGGCGGGGCAGTTATTAGCCACCCCAGATGCGCGCCCGCACACCCTCCCCTGGGCGTCCCCAGCTCCCCGGGGAATAGAGATCAGCTTTTCAGTGTCCACCCCGAGAATTCTTTTCCATTTTAGGGGGACACAGGAGGACAACTTCAACATATTTACAATAGTCGCAAATAAGAAAGTGGGTGAAAAAAATTTCTAAGGAGAGAATAGACAGGATCCTGAAAGATCTATTTGTAGGAGGTCTTGCTAACAAGCCAGAAGCCAGAGCTTTAAGATCACTCACGTAAACACCTCCCAGGATGTCTTCCCTGATTAAGGATGTGTGAGGGTTATTGAGTTTTGAATTAGATGCACTTTAATAAAACAGCAGAATGTTCTTATCTGATTGCACCTGTATTGATTGTGTTAAAGAGGTCTATCCTTGGATCAGGGTCAATGATTTTACATAAACTTACTAGGGACTCAGACTGGGGATTCGTTTTCAGATTCTTGCAGGCTATCCGATTTGTTAGATTTCAGTAATCTAAGGAATTTAAGAGGATGCCTCTTGTTGAAGGTTTTTTTGTTTTGTTTTGTTTTTTGGTTTTTTTGCTTGTGTTATATTTTGGTTGATCTCCCTGATTACCTACTCCACTGAATGTTTTTTTAAATAACTTGCATTAAATAACATGATTTATTTCAATTGCTTTTAAAGTTGAAGGAGTCTTTTGCACAAATGTAAAATGCATTGTTCAGTATTGCATGTGAAAGTTAGCTAGACATCTACATAAAATGGCATGTACAATTCAAAATTAAAATGCATAATGTGTTCAACTGATATGCATTCAGCAACCATGAACTTCAGATTACTAGTTGTATTGTTTCTGATGCTTTCTGGAAAATCAATATGCTACCTGTTAGTACTATAAAGCTGAATTTTGGCAGGTTTTCAATTGCTATGTGTATAACATTGTATAATGATATAATATAATATATATAAAATGAGGGCATTAACAAGGGCATTTTTAAAGGTTTCCCTAAATTACAGAGATATTCTTTTAACATGCTTTTTAGATTTTACAAATAAAATAAAACCAACACCTTATATTAGAATTAATTAATTCTTTCATTCAACATTTTTTTTTTCTAGATCCTACTATACTCTGGCACTGTTGTAGGAACTGGGGTCATTATGGTGAACAAGACAGATGGGATCCCTGCTTTTATGGAGCCAATGAGCTAGTGCAGATGACAGTCTACAATGAGTAAACAAAGAGAAACATACAACTTCAGATAAGATGAGGACACATACGCATGAAAAGATGGAGGCGATGAGGGGAGGAGATTACTGGATGGTAGGAGTGGGGTCATCCTCTAGGAGGAAGTAAGAAATTAGCAGCAACATGGCTGAAGAGAAAGAGAGGAAAATGTGAAAACATGTGCGAGAAAAATCAGCAAGGGTGGAGACAAGATGTGCACATGGTTTGCTGGGTGTTAGAAACATTATGGCTAGGAAAAAGTGAGTGAAGAGGGGCCAGAGCATAAAGAACCACGAAGGACATGGTAAGGACCTTTGATTTTATTGAAGAGTGTTGGAAAATGACTTAATACTGTAAGTAGGGGACTAACATGTTCTCATGTGTGATTTAAGACATCACACTGGCTGCTGTATGGAGCACGAATTGGTAAGTGCATGAATAGAAGCAGCAAGAAAAACAAAGCCATGTCAAGCACTGCTAATACCTACTCACACCTCTTCTCCTTTACCTACTTAGTAAAAGAATTCAGCATTACTTCTGGGCAGCAATGTGAGCAGCGAGACAACGATGTTCACCTGCCCTCATTCAGGCGGGAGCTGCTGGTGGTGTGTAGACAGAAGGTGTCGTGGATTTGCTGGACAGGGAGATGAGCATGTGGGGTGCAATCCTGCTTGCCCTTCCTGGTTCCTGCTGGGTGCGGTCAGCGACGTGATCTTGATGGCAGGTGGGAATGACGCAGGCAGCTTGGACCATGGGGTACCTCTAGGCGGCTGGAGCTGGAAGGCAGGGTTCCTGCCTCTGAATTCTATGTGAAAGCATGAGCTTCCATTTCCACTGGCTTTACAGTGGGCGGAGCAAATTCTGCTCAGTTCAGTAGATGACAATGGTTCCATGAGCTGCAAGGGTGCGCGGACTGGGCACCGCGCAGAAGGTGGGGATGGATGGACGTCAGCGTATATTTTGAAGGTAGAATCATGCCTGTTTACTGATCTGAATCTCTGGAATGAATGTGGACTGTAAGCAGAAGAGGAGAGCATGAAGCTCCTGGAATTTTGGCCTGAATTACTGGTCGGATTGGAAGCATGGATTACAAAACCACCTCTGAGCCTATAATTACAAGGGGACAGCTTTGTGATGAAAGTCTGAGCAACTTCCCTATAAATCACTTCCATTTTTTCAATGCAAACAAGGTCCTCAGCTGAGAGTGAGGTGCTGGAGGCATCGGACCCTAGTGGAGAGAGGGCCGGTGAGGAGCCGCCGTCTGGGAGGGGAGGAGAGTGAACCGAGCTGGGACATGTGTTGACACAATCTTCCCACCACCAAGAGAATCTTTAGACATTTTCCCAGGCCATATTCAACTCCTCTGGGCACAGAGTTAACAGAGTTGGATTTAACAAAAATGGTGCTTTGACCAGGGATGGACGGGCAAGAGTGCTAAGGAGTGTATCAGGGGAGTCTCCACAGTGATGGCCGCCCCACCGAAGCGCGTGGGTAGGCTGAAGGAGAGGAAGTGGGACGGATGCGGGGAAGGGTAGCATGCATGAGTGAGAGGGCTTGGTTTAGATGAAGTCATATTGGTGTAGAAGGACCAGAGTAAGCGAGCCAGAAAGATAAGAGCATGGGTCAGAGATGCTTTAATTAAAGATTTTGTAGGGAGTGTGGCTACTGGTAATAATAAGTACAAGAAACGGTCTCAGAAACGGATGGCAGAAGTGGGAGGAGGAAGGATTATACTGGAGGTGAGCGAATTGAGGGGCAGTGTGTTCGATGGACTTTTATCTGGATGTGGAAGTCACCAGGGATGATGAACGGTGCTTTGGTGGCATAGGGGAAGAGGGTAGGGGCGAGGGGTGGGGGGAGATGTGGGTCCTGAACTTGGCCCAGGAGAATGGTGGAGGAGGTCAACAAAGACAGGCTAGCACTTGGGATAATCTGATGATGTGTGCTGCAAGCATGCTGGTGGCCTCGTCTGCTTGGTTCTTCTTGTTTGTTTTATGGAAGAGAGACAGTGGTCTGGAAAGAGAAAGGAGGACACCACTTCACCTCCAGGCCCCGCGGTATGCACCACGGGGGAGATAGCCTTCACCTCAGAGACTTGCAGGGAGAACTATGGCTTCAGGAGGTCATTAGATCTGTGTCAGAGAAGGAAGGTGATGCATGGATAACAAGATTCCACACAGAACAAGCAAATGTCTTAAAAAGAAGAAGAAAAGCAAACCAAGAATACACATGCAGAGGCCAACGTCTGGAACACTCTTCAGACCGTAACCTATGGAAAGCATGTTTATTGTGGAGGGTGGGATCAGGGCATGAGGGAGTGAGAGAAGGCTCCCTGTCATAGCTTCATTAGTGGGTACAGCTGATACTGAAGGTCCGAGGATCCTTCAGTTCCCATTTCCTCTCAGAGAACATCTGTGAAAGTCAAAATTGGACGAGCTTGGTCAGGCCGTCTCTGTTGAACTAGCCCTAACCTCAACCTTCCCTGTGCTTGAGGGGAAAAGTCAGTGGATTGTCACACAGGGATATCGTAGTGTTTTCTCTTAGAAACTGTCCAGGGGTAACAGGCCGATGGGCATTAAGGAGGGCACGTGTTGTGCTTCACACAGGATGTTATATGTAATTACGGAATCGTTGAACACTGCATCAAAGCTAAAGATGTACTATACAGTGGCCAACTGCACATAATAAAAAAGGAAGAAAGAAAGAAAGAAAGAAAGAAAGAAAGAAAGAAAGAAAGAAAAAGAAAGAAAGAAAGAAAAGGTCCAGAGACAGAGAGTGGTCTGTCCTTTTCACTTTAGCTCCTAAAACATGGCACTAGATATGCTTGATGTTCTTTCCAAATCTAGGAATCCATTAACTTCAAGCCATTCTTGGAATACAAGACTTCCAAATGAGGTTTTAGCTAGAGAAATTCTAAGACTCAAAAATGTTGACATCAGCCCTTCCTGGGCTGTGCCTCCCTTCCCCCCCACACACACACATTCTCCCCCTGCCTAGTTTATGTCAGTCATTCAAACCTCATTGACCCCTCTCTTTTATGCTCTCTTGGTGCCCTCCATGCTCATTCCTGTTAGGGACTTACAAGATTGTGTCATCTGTGTTCTTGTCTTTTTATTAGACTTGAAGGTTGTTATCCTTTCTCTTTGTGTCTCCAGGACTCAACAAGTAGTAAGCTCTTGAGAAATGCTTATTGGGTGAAGACAAGAAATAAATGAATCCCCTGAGATACATCACACAAGTAGGAGACATGGTTTTGTTTTCATGAGCCCAGACATATCCCACAAAAATAGAGTTTCCATCATTCTCCGTATGGCCAACTACATTTGCCTTCTTCTTCTCCACATGAGCCAAGCTACCTGATGGAGACCATGGACACAGCTGGTCATTGTCATAGTTGAAACAACATTTTTAATACCAGCTGTCCTTTACCCAGACAAGGGTGACCATGGGAGTAGCCATCCGTCGTATGAATAGGCCCTGACATAATGCAGGACACTCATGGACATTTATTGACCCACTAAGTCATCGGTGGCCTCCTCACTCTGCCTGCCTCAAAGAATCAAAGGCTGAAAAATAAGCATGCTTCAATGACTTCACTTATACATTTCAAGAATGTTCTTGAAGGGGCTCTTCAAAACCAGACAAAGGAGCAGGTACTTGTATCACTGAAACCGAAGAGCACAGAACAGCATCACCGGTCAAAGAGCCACTCGCCGGGGCATTCCTTCGGTCACGGTCACCTCACACTGCGCCAGTGCAGCAAGGGCCACATGCAGAACCGAAGCATCCCACAGCGGGAGGCGACCTTCAGGGATCCTGGCCTCTACGAGTAATTAAAATGGCACCTTTGTCCCAGTGCCAACATCCTTCAAACCAGGGGACTAAGGAAAAAGTTGAGGATACAATTAAGTAAATCACAAAGAATTAAGAGAAAAATAATTGCCTGTAAGCCAGACAAAGAGGGGGTTTCATTTCCTACGTTCGTGGCTGTCGTAAGGACCATCTCTGAGTGTAGGCTCCTGTCACACTCCAGAGCCACGTGCTAGATGGCAGCACGAATCCCACAGCCACCAGCCCTCCGAGGAGAGTCCTTCGCACTGACTGGTGCTATCCGGGTGCCAACTGGGAGCTACTGTGGGAAGAAGCTAATATTCAGCGTTGGCTTAGCATTTGCAGATGGGGGTCCTGGGAGCTGTTACAGACCCCCTCCGTGACTTGGACCCAAGGCCGGCAAACATGCCAGCGGGAGAGGAGAACGCCCTGCTTCCAAGATTCAGCAGTAATGTGAACACACAGAAGTGTTTCCAGGGAAATGGGAGAAGGAGGAAGAGAGACTCATTTGTCCATGGGGAGTGGAGGGGGGACAACAGAGTCCCTCGGTCCTGAATAGTTGCTGTTGGCTGTGAATAGTGACCATTGACAGGCTGAGGAAACACAAGATCCTTCTTGCATCTAAATTTTGGGTCCCGAGACCAGACACAAAAACTGTTTTGGGAACCACTACTGATCTTTGCCAACATTTTTATTGGTTCATGGTGAAATCAGAAAATAACGACAGCAGAGAGTTTTTTTGTAAAGCCAATAGATTCATAAGGTATTATCTTTTTTTTTTTTCTGATTAACCTTCTCCTCCTTTTTAATGTTAAAATGTCTTTTCTCTTTCATGATTTTAGTGATATATATGAGGTGAAAGCCATATCCATTTGGTCTGACTTGGAACGTTCTGGTTGGCACACTGTGAGCTGGGCAGCCCTGCCAGACCTCTGCTTGCCTTGGAGGCTGTAACTGGGCTGGAGACCACTCTGGAAGGAGCAGCCACTGCTCCAGAGGGCAGTCTTGACTCTTTCATTGAAAACTTTCAGCAGAATCTGAAATTAATGTAACATTGTGTGTCAACTATACGGCAATTAAAAAAAAAAAAAAGGAAAGAAAAAAAAAAAGAAAGAAAAGAAAAACTGTCAGCAGAAATTCTTGCAGCATCCAAACAATACCCAGGAGCCTGAAGGGAAGTTCTATTGTGTAACCTGCTCTGCTTTGTGAGTAAGCAAGTGTCCTGGACCCTCTCTCTCTCCCACCTCCTCCCAGCCTGGAGGCATTTCATAAATCAGCAGAATTCCAAGGGCTCCTCCAAACATGCCCAGGGCATCCAGAGTCTCTGCTCTCAGGGGAGGGCACAGACATCCTAACTAGAATGAAAACCTATGGGTCAGAGAGGCAGATTTGCCACCTTTACCCTTACCAGAATGTAAGTCATCCCAAGATACAGTTCTAAGAACAGAACACAGAAGATACATCTGCTCGTTACTCATAAAAGCAGGGCTTTATGAATGACTCGTGATTAGTATTTTTTCAGAAAATGGTCTCCTGAAGACTCCCTCTCTCTGGAAGGCTCTTTGCAGGCGTCTTTCCGCTTCAGATTTTTAGAACATCTTGCCCATCATCCGCCCTGGCTTTTTCTTGTTTCTTTCCTGTTTTAACCTTGCTAACCCATGGCGCCTTCTCTCTCCAGTTCTGGAAGCATCGATGGCAAAGACATTTACAGAGAGGCTGCGTGATGGAGTACAGAGAACAAGGATCGGGTCCGAAAAAGAGACTCCTTGATCTTGGGCATTTTGGAAGCTTAATTTCTGTTGAAATTATCTCTAGTACCTCTTTCAGCTCTACACATCTTCCTAAGGATGGGTCAGATGTAAATATGTTTTCTCCATCCATAATCACAGGAATTCTCCCAGAATCTGGCTGGGACAAGTGCATGCCTGGATGTGATTCCCTTCACCCATTTATTCTTTCACTTACTCGTTCACGTCCACTCAGCCAACTGTGTATTTATCAAATATTATTGAACAATTTCCACCTGTGCTTTGCAACATGAGAAACTGGAAAAGCAGTTGCAGCTCGCTCTGCACATGGCACGGGGGGGGGGCGGCTTTCTCCTCCCCCCTGTCAAGTCTTCATTCACCGTTCTGAACAAAGTTTTCCTAACCGTGTGTCATTTGGACTTCCATTGTGAAATCTGTAATGCTCTTATTTTTCATTGTTTCCACATCTGCCTCCCTGACCATAATGTGAGCGCCTGAGACGGCAACTGGGTCTTAGCATTCCCTATGCCTACAATTCTTCAAGTCCTGCTTACTAAGTTCCAGGTACCAGTCCCATCAATTTACATATCTAAAGGCACTTAAACCTGGCAATTACCCTATCATTTATTTATTATTGTCATCCTCACCATAAAGATAAGAAATTGAGGCTCCTAGAGTTTAAGTAATTTGTCCAAGTTCACACAGATGGTGAGTGATAGAGACAGGATTCGAGCCCAGTGGAATGGTTCCTAATTCCACGCGGTAAGTATTTTTTATTAACCCCTCATGTGGCCTTACCATTCACTGACTCAATTGAAGAACTGATAATACCCGCTGGCCTCCTAAGAATGTTGGGATGACATAATATGTAATAACTCTGCACAGCCTGTGATACACCCAAAGAGCAGAGAATTTGTAGTGATCTTCAGATTCTGAAATCCTATTTTCATGCATAAACTTAATAGCATATATCTCTATTTATTGTATAACATCTCACATTATATTAATTACATAACTCTTTGGGAACATTCCATGATAAACTCTTCCACTGAACTGAACATATTTCTTATCTCCTGAGCCCTGCTCTAATTCTCCTTCCAAATCATTCTGCTAAGTTTAACTTGTAAATACACTTACTTGCATCGTCCAGCTTTCAGTCAGATGGAAAAAAAAATGCAATTAGGCTGAGAATTCGTGATTTTGGAAATGAGAAATAAATCTCAAGGTGTAGACTTGATTGAAGATATTTCAATGAATAAATGGACAAATTAAAAAATGTGCTTTCAACCTTTATTATTCACTGAATATTGACCAAATAAATGTTGAGCTGTGGGCCGCTCACAGATTAATTTGCCAGTTCAATGTGCAAACTCCTTTGAGGTTTTCTCAAGCTGGACTCGGTCCTCAGTTAATTTCATTACAGTGTGAGGAGACCAGATAGAAAGGAAGATGAATGATATGTGAAATTAGTATTTTCCCTCTCCAGGGCTAATCTACAAATCGGATATTATCAATTTTTTATCCCACTCCCAAATCAAATCATTTCGGAGACTCCAGACTGGTTGAGTTTGAAACGGAACCCCCCCGTGACCTGAGACTCACAGCTGCGGTTTACTCGCTCCTTCCTCAACTTGGAAGCAGATTCAATAATTGGGACTTAGACTCCAGCCCCGCTCCCAGGCGAGGGGAGGGGCCGCCCCGGAGCCTGGCAACTGCCCAAAGGCCTTGAGGAGCTAGACCCAAATACATCAGTACTTCTTTTCAAAAGATACAATAGGAACTTGTGAAGATTCCTTTTTTATTGGTCATTTAATTTTCCTCTCTTTCAAGACATTCTTTAGTAATGTGGTCCTCTTAGCATCTTAAATCTCTCGCAGGCTGTTACAAAGACACCATTCAGGGTTCTGCTGAGCCAAGCTCTGTGATATCACAAACACAGGAACTGGGAAGCCACAGCATGTTCCCAAGGAAAGACTCACAGCCACAGAGTTGGCAGAGGGCAGCCAGCCCTTTGCGAAGAGAAGCTGGCATGAATATACTTGAAACAAAAGGCCAAGTGAGGCCAGACCCATTTTCCATGGAGAATAAAAAGCTGTAATCAACAAAACCACCTAGTTCTGTGTTCTTTCACTCTTCTTTCCTCTCATCTTCCCGCCAGCATTACTGAAGAAGCCCCACCACTGTTTGTGGTAGAAATCCTGTGAATCACAGAAATGGAACTTCATAGGGAAATGCGAAGCCGGTCAGCTGCCACAGTTGCTGCTTTGACTGGCAAAGTAACCGAGAAGGTGAGTATGCATTTTGTCTACTGAAAAATGGAATTTTATTTCCAGATGACGTATCCTCGAGACCCAAAATATTGTATCATTCAACAGCAGTAACATCATTACAGTAGTACGGGTTGTCTGCACCCTTCCCTCCCAAAGCAAAGCAAACAAAAATGTTCGGAAGGCTGAATGAGCTGTCATGATCCAAAAAATCGAGGAACTTAAGGAAGAAATAATTTACTTCATCTACATTATCAGTAAATGAACCCAGGAGTCCTCGATGATCAATAAACCACTATGCTATTGAAACCATTTTACCAAGAGGATATAACAAAATCTGCCTCCCAATATCTAAAACAAAGATATTTGGAGGCTTAATACCCTTATTACATTCTGGTTATTGTGTATTGCATATTGTTAGCAGATAATACAACCGTTATATAGCATTGTTACGGTAACTAAAACTGGGTCTATTCAATTACACTTGCTCAACAATGAAGAATCCTTAGCATCTTTCCCACAGGATAAAAGCAAATTGTAGAAATCCTTTTTCTCTAATGGCAATATTCAACAAAGGGCCATTGCTTTTGAAAGTCCAATTTAATCAAGGTCTTTGAAAAGCTGTGGACATTTTGGAATTTTACTTAAATCCCCAAATCGTGGCAGAGTATTTGACTTGTGAACAATATTAACAAAGCCTGGTAAACTGGCATTACACTCTCCCAATTTTCACTTGCTCATTTCAAGCAAAGTTGTGGAGAAGCAAGGTGGTGCCTTTCTCCTCCCTCGGTCAGCAAGCCCACAGGCCTTTCTCACCAGGCCCTTGAGTTTGTGGCTTTTATGAAATCCCCCCCGGAAACTTTTGGAGCAGGCTGTTGTCTATAAAGATGTCTGCAGCTTTCCCCAAAGAGCACCGAGGGGACGAAATTGGCACCATGGTTTGCTGTTGACCCTCCTAGAGATGGTGGAGCATTTGTTCTGTTCAGTTCCCTCATCGAGTCCTGAAACGCCTGACTGAGATGCTTTTGAGTTATCCTGGCCCCAACAGGGTACCCTTGCCACCTGCATCCAGATGTCCCTCCCCTGCCAGGTGCCAGCTCCCAGGGGTGTGATAGGCCATGACACGGAAGATCAGCCGGAAGAGTCCTGTTATCCTGTTCTTTCTCTCTGTGTGACCCCAGAAAGGAGCATTCATCTCTCTGACTTTCAGTTTCACCTTCCTACAAGGCACACCCCAGAACCCACTACCCATATCACGGGGGTGCTGTAGGCTTCAAGTAGGTCGCACTGGTGAAGCTCTCAACGGAGCACCTTGCACAGGGAAAAAAAAAATGTTAGAGTAGCTGTTATTTTGGAAATTCATGATACAAGAATAAAAGCCTCGGGAAAGCAACAACGAGAGAAAAATGATGAGTGAGCTACAGGACGGAAATAGATGAAAACCCACAATTACAAAAGGTTTGTCATCAGCCCGTCATCTGCTCTCTGAAAAGCTGTGTGGAAAGGACGTTCTCCCTCATGACTGCGGCAATCTGTGTTCCAAGACGGTGACTTCGATTCATTTGGAACAACACGGAGTATAAATAAATAACAAAATGCTGGATGTCGAGAACGTGTGTCTGTCATCTGGGAGGAAGAGTCACTTGTCGGGCTGCACTTCCTGCTGGGGTGCTATGCATACATTTTCGTAATCGTGACCAAAAAGTGGGCAGTCCCAGCTTGAGGCAGTTGCCCAGAGGTGATGCCTGCATGGCTGAGTGCTGCCTAATGGGTAGGGCAGACCCTAGCCAGCCTCGTGTACACCTGCAGTTCAAGGAGGATGACACTGGCTGAGACGGAAGGCCACAGGAAGATATGCGGCTCTGAGCCAAAATCAGGTTGACAAGGAATGTACGTGATGGGAAGATTTCAGTGTCGATGTGTTTTAGGCAGGGGTGGGTTTGTAATTGAACACCAAAGGGCTGGATACTCAGACTGGGTAAAAAAAGGAAAAAGAAGAGCCTGGCGTGTTCTGATGAGCGCAAGAATGCTCTGTGATGATGGCTCCCCACAGTGAGTGCTGGGGAGAGGACAAGGTGAGGCTCAGGGTTCAACCTCCTGTGCCGCACACGATGTCCCTCACTCCCGAGGGACTACAAAGGCCCCGCTGTCAAAGGGATCCGGAGTGAGTCTGATGCATGATTGGCTGCCCCGGTGTTTACCAAGCCTGCCCTCTTCCCTGGGCTTGAGCCCGGTGTGATGAGAAATTAATGGGGGCAAACTGGACCCATGTGAAAGGCTCCACAGAGAAGAAAGTGGCCACTGGGCTTTAGGAAATTCGAACACAATTGATCAAGCCATCAGTCTTACACCTAAATTTTCCACTAAAACATTCTCATCTGGAAATCATACCTGATAGTGGACTGTTTGGGGCTGGTCTTCAAGAGTCAATATATGCAGGGAGCTCAGAACCTTCTCTGCAAGTACTATGATGTTCTGGGGGGTCTCTGCATCCCCGGCAGCTTTATCAGGTGGGAGATCCGACCGATATTCACACAGCTGCCCAGGAAACAGTCCTCGCCCTGGCGTCTATCCTCTTGGCCCATGTAGAGGGGAGGGCATTATGGCTTCTGGGAATTTCTACTCTTTTGGCAGCACGGGGTGTTCACTGCCTTTCCAAGACTCATTGAGCCAGGGACAGCCTTTGGCCACCTTAGGCTGGAGAAGTTTTCCAGGACTCCACCCTCTCCCACAGACAGCACTGGGGACGGTGGAATCCACTATAAATGGTGCAGCCGTAAAAGCGATTTTCTTGACTGGACCTTGGCTTGATGGCAGTCAATATGTCTACCTGCTCGTTTTCTGTTTAGCTGATGTTTAACTGAGATTTTGGAGGTAAGAGTAATAGCTAATTTAGCTAGAAACTTCTAATGGTCCAACTGAAGGACTCAGGTATGAGAGTAAAGAGTATCTGGCTTTAGGATAAATGCGTTCCCTGGTACATAACATATACGACGACATCCCACTCATTGGCTGTAGACAGGAGTTTTAAACTTTTAAGAATTCAATTGCATAATCTGGCAATAAAATGGGGACGAAAACATATTTGTTATACTAACATACAACTGTTCCAGATTATTTACAGTCAGCATTGTGACTACATGGACCAGTGACAACACTTGTCGTCACATAGAGAGTCCAACAACGGAGACAGGCGAGCTAACCTCCAGTTCCATATGATGAGTGCTTTTTGGAGATGCGAGCAAAGAGCTGTCAGGGCACAGGATAGGCACAGCTGGACCTCTGGGGACATCCAGGAAGTCTGACCCAAGAACCAGCACCAGAGCTGGGTAGGAAAGGACAGCAAGGGTTTGCCCTGTGGAGGAAGTTACTCATGTGCCCAAGGTGAGGCAGGATGTTTTCACCAGTCACCACCTTCCAACCCTAAGAGCGGTGGTAATGACCGACTCCACACGGACCCCGCCTCACGGTGCAGGTGCCCCCTTACTCCTCACCTTGCTTGGCTTGTCTTGATTTGGTTTTGTTTTGGACTTGGGTTTCTGCAACAGTCTTTTTGCCACCTGATTGACTGGAAACTATTTGACAGTCAGAAGGCTGGCATGTGCCCTCCTACCACCATCACCAAAATGCAAGTAGGTAAATATTAATCTGGGAGAAGAGGTGTGGATGAAATCTGGCTTTTGTGTCCAGCAACGGCTAGGAAACAGGAGTGTTACAGCTGACATCTACCCTCTCCACAGTAAAGGAGTTGCTCTTAGCATAAATATTGAGAGGGCATTTCCCAAGCATACAATGTATGCTCAAAGGAAAGAGCACAAGTGATAGAATCTATGGTTTAACTGGAGAAGGGCTTCTTTTACTTAAAATTGACTGGCTTTCCGTGATGAGCATTTGATTTTGGTGACACACGAAAGGAATGGGAATTCTTCTACTGGGAGGAGTTTCAGCCCATGTTAAAAAAAAAGAAACCCATTTCTTTTGAGGGTCCAACTTGATTCCAAGGCCACCGGCAGGTGACCACCAGCGGTGACTCCGAGAACAAAGATGTCATATGTTAAAACTGCAGAGAGCCAGAGCCCACCGACCGGCACCCACTCCGTCTGGCTCTCTTCACAACACCTGTCGCAGAAAGCCATCGTTCCCAGGGACGGCAAGTCTGCGTGGGTGAGCACATGTGGCCCAAGTGCTTATGAAAGTTGTCTCTAATAATCAGGTTTTTTTTGTTTTGTTCTTTGTATATTATTGGTCCTGTGGCGAGTGTGTCTTTCTGCAGTGATGTTTTTTGCAAGGACCTCTTATCCCTAATGCTTTTTTCAGCGTTTCAGAGTGTTCATACCAAACACCGAGGGACACGGGCTGAGCAGCTGGGATTGGTAGTGGGTCAGGGATTCCTTGTGCCGCCCTATGCCTCTGCTCAGACTGTTCACCTGGGACAGCTGCCCCCTCACCTGAGGGGCAAGCCCCAGGTGCCCTACCCGTCCTCCCCTCTCCCGCGCGCTCTCAGATGGGAACCCCTCGTGTCCTTCTCTCTCAGCCCTGCCCATGTGGGTTTGTACTCTGCCTCAGAGTGCACTCTGGGTTCCAGCTTTCTGTCTGTCCCTGCATGGGCACCACATGGTAGGGCACACCTAGATTCCTGCTCTCCCTGTGCTAAGTGTATTGCATACACTTTTGTATTTTGTTCCAACCCCAATGCACAGACCAGGGAGCAGGGGCTCAGACGGGCTAAACAACAAGTCCTCAGTTATCAGGAGAGTGGGGGCTGACCCTGAGCAAGGGGGCTACTCCCCCAGGCCATGGCTCCATTCCCAGCCCAGCCGTCACCTCGGGACTTTACTCCATTAATTGTATATACTCCTTCCTCTTCACGGCGCTCTCTGATGTGCCACTTCTCTCTGCCCACAAACAGACCTGATTCTACCAGAGGCAGAGAAGAGATAAACTTCTTTGGATCCTGCTACTCCCCTTTTCTTTTTTCCTTCAAGGCTGAACATTTTGGAAAATTGGTAGAAAACTCCCCCTGCCCCTCACTGTCCTAGCACCTGCTCGCTTCCTCCTCAACACTTCACTGAAAAGATGACCTCGAAAATCCCTGGTGACCTTGTACTGACCAGATCCTCAATCTCTGTGGCTTTGTCTGTGGCTTCTCTGTCTTCGACTTCCCTAAGCACACCAGCCCGGGACTCCTCTCCTCACTCACCCCCTCAGTGACCAAGGTCTTTAAAATTTACTTTCACAGTTTGCCTGCACTTAGCTGTGTTCCTTCCCCCAGTCCTGCTGCTGTTCCTGAGGTGGGTGCTGGTCACTTGTCTCTGCAACTCTGTCCGTTTCCTCTAGGGACCCTGACCCTGGTGCTGTCACTGTTCCGCTCATGCTGCCAGCCCCTCTTTTCCTTCTTGATGCCCACCCACTCCACCTCTACAAAGCTCCTGGCCCTACACTTGACTGGAGAACACCCCTTCTTCCTCTCCAGCCCAACCCTGGAGCTCAGGCAAAAGAATGCCGCAGACAAAGTGCAGTGGAGTCCAGTGTAGAAGGTTCCTCACTTGGACAATTGTACTGGCTTTCATTCCACCTAGACTCATTAAGAACATGAGAAGGTGTTTGAAGTCTAGAAAATAGTGAAATAAATGGATGAGGTAAGTCATTCTTCCATCCAACAGACTCTGTTCTAACATAATAGAATTAGCGGACACTCTTTGAAACTTGAAAGGACAACTTAGGTCAAATTAAACACTGCTTTTACAAAACCGATAGCTGAAGAATGAGAAATTTTGAAACGATTTTTAAAAGGTCAGGAAAAGCTTGCATAAGTGTATAATCTAAATTTCTTGTGGAGGAGCGGAGGTGATGAGCACCTAAGTCTATGCTGCCCACTTGGCCTGGCCATTCCCACTCCTCTTCCAGCTCCTGGTTCTGAGCTCCCACCGAACTGAGAGATCTGTGCATGTAGGTTACCGCTCAATTACGCATTACCTTGAAATGTTTGACATTATCCCATGGATGTCCATTCTGACTTCAGCTAGATTACAACCTCCTTGAGTTCAGGGCCACATCTGTTTTCTTCCATATCCCCACAAATCCTATTATTGTAATCATTGAGATAGTTTGCAATAAATAATTGTAATTAATCTTCAAAAATTTGAGATTTATGTCATCTTAGTCAACTGTATATTTTACATTTAAAAGAATGTTGGTGCCACTCTATGGGCGGAACAATGGGCTGCATGGATTGTTGATCTGACCAACTACAATATTTCATGTGTGTGCAGGTGTGTGGGTGTGTGTGGTAAACTATAATTCATTCTCCTAGAACTGATCCATTTGTAGCTGCGTGTTAATAGTTCAAGCCAAGCGCAAGTAGAGACAGACAAAATCATGCTTAAAATTGCCTAACACAACCAAAAGAAATCTTTGATGATAATTTTTAATATGAAGTCTATCCAACCCGGGACGCCTGGCTGGATCAGTTGGAAGAGCATGTGACTCTTGATCTTGGTGTCATGCGCTCGAGCCCTGCATTGGGTGTACCAATTACTAAAAAAATAAATAGATATGTAAAACTTCTTTAAGAATAGCTACACAACTATATGCAATATCATATCTGAATATATTGTTTCCCCTAAAACAAAGACCAAGTCTTTGATAAGAAAATAATCACTTATTTTTTTATATTATGCATTTTCTCTAACCTAACCCATCATTTGTAAGTACTTAGAGGCCACTTCGGTTGTTGTCTTTTAAGGATCACAGGAGTTTGTAAATTCTCCATTGCAACAAGACTTGTGGGAAATATGCACTTCTTGATATAACTAAAACTTGTGAGCCCTAAGGAAATGGGAAAAATCCATCGGAACTCTTGTCCATTGTCCATAAAATTTCTAAATACTCATCTCATACACAAACACCCACGTTCACCAGTTGACTTTTTCACTCTACTGACATCATTATCCTGTGTTAAATTATAAATGGCAAGTTTGAGAGATCTGTTATCGTTTTGGATTAAACACAGTCCACTGTCTCCCAATTTGGCTACAGTGGATCCTTCCAGACATCAGGGAAATGAATTCTGGCTTCATGAAACCATATTTATTTGACAGAAGGAAAAAACCACAGAAATCAGGATAAGATGTTGGCACTGCATCGATGGTCTCCCTGTGGAGATGACCCATTTCCTTCAGAGAAGATTCTTTCTCGGGCATAATTTTGAAGTTACTTTGTAGACAGGAAAACAGCTCAGGACAACAGAGTGGGCCTTGCCGTGAGGAAGGAGCCACTGGACACCACAGAGCCCTGACTCTCAGAATGTGGCTCTTGGTCAGCGAAGGGTGAAAACTGCAAACAATTGTTCAGTCTTAAAATTAATAAGCTGTCATCATATCTCTTAAAAAACCCACATGCTTAAAATCCCTATAGCTTACAAAGTATGAAATGCCTGGACTCTATCTACAACAACCTCTGCTTGTTTTTTCTTTCGAAAAAAATAACAAGTTGAACCTTAGAGGAGAAATATTAAGTACGAACCTAAGTACTTGAAAAATACGGTTAAAGTACAATCTACTCATACTTTCCTTAGTTGTACCTACAGTGGAACTATTCCCTTTATTCTCATCTTTCTTCTCCCCCTTTACCTCTCTGCTTTAAAGAACGAGGAGCTTTACAGAAGAACTGATTGATTCAAAGAACCAAATGTAGGAGATGCTTTCCCAGCAAAGCCATCTGGAAGCAGCCAGATTCCCCCCGGCATCTGCTTGTAACAAATACGACATAACACCTCCAGGCAAATCGCATGACCCAGATGCCAGCAGATTCACTGTTCTTGAACCATTTCTGTGTGATGAGGATTTTAATCTTGGCAATCATAAACATGGCTTCCGGTTTATTTCAATATAAGACAATGTTTCTTTTTGGCAATTACGAGGGGTCACATTCTCCTGATAAATTCACACTCTCCCTCGGAAAAGCTATATCATGCCCCACCTTATCACAACCTTTCTTTGCTCTTTGCCTGTACATGGCACACAATGTCTTGAAAGGCACTTAAAGAATTTCTTTAACCTACAGCAATATCCCCCTGTGCATGAAAAAAATAAAAAAAAGCAGCCTCAAGTTTCTGAGCACCCCTGTGTTCATCTCTCACTAAAATTCAAGAACAATATAACTATAAGCCATACTAAGCTGCTGCTAGGGAAAATGCTATTTTACAGAGAGTCAGTCATCTGGCTATTCTGTATTAATGAATGCCTTCTGCATGTTTCCTTAGATAAAGCTAAGATTCACCCAGCAGATGCACACGAAAGTAGCTCAAAGGTCAGAAAACGACAAGGAGAAACATTTAAAAATACAAATGCAGATGGATTATTCCTAACCTCCTTATTCCCTCCCTTCCCATCCCTCTCAACCATGTGGAGCAAAATAACTCCTTGCATTTTCTGACCGAAGCAGTTGCATTTGAAAAGCTTGCCAGCCGGGATGTTTTAAAATGTTGCTGAATGATTAAACACAAATCCTTAAACGGAGAGAGTTGGTTTGTATTAAATACCCCAGAGCAACGCTTTCTGCCCACACTTGTGCCCATGTCTGGCTGCTGGCTGATAAACGTTGTGGTTTTAAGATATTACTTATTAGCATGCCTGTATATTTCTACCTCACACAGTCACCCAGGGGTGATTGCTATCTGTTAATTGAATTCTGTGCCAGCAACTGTGTCTTTGTGTGCTCGCCATTATAATTTCAAGGATTGTAACTTCATTTCCTATTTACAAATAATAGTGATAAAAATATAAAGTGATGTATTTATGCATTCCCAAGTGTGTGATGCGTGCGCATGTGTGTATAAGAATATATATTTATGTATACGCATAAATATATATATATATTTTAAAGGAGAGTGACTTAAAGTCACAACATATTACAAAAAGACAATTTATTAAACTAAACATTTCTACCTGGAAACACACACATCCGAGCCACTTGACGGTTTCCTGCTATTGACCATGGCTGGCAAGTCTACAGAAGGAAGCAGGCATTTTTATTTTTTACACAATAATCACAACTGACATGGTGGGCAGAATAATCAGTGAACAGTTATGAAACTGTTCATTTATAAACCTGTCTTTTTCCGGGGAGTAGACGAATAAGCCACAGTGATTTGGTTAGCCCTCTTTGGATCTTCAGAATGTCTGCGACTGACTCAGGCATTGCATGTAATGAACCTCCCGTGAAGACAAAACTCGGATCTGGGATCAGGACACTTCATCAGCTGTGCTGAGTCAGGTGGGGGGCGTCTGCGGGCATCTCAGAGTCAAGAATCTCAACCACCCTGATGCCAGACTGACCTCAATTTCCTCTCATGGAAAATGAATCATTTGCTCCCATATTCTGAGACTCGGCCAATTTCCTAAAGCCTGGTGAAGGTTTGAAGTCTTGTAGCTAAATAATATGTCTGATAGTATGTTTGGTTAATCACTGGTAAGAAGGAAAGGTCACTGGCCAACTGACAGAACTGATCCAGAAACAGTGTTCTGGGCAATCCTAACAGCCTGAAGGACTTCACCAAATTATACAACAGATATTTCCCAAGATGGGGAAGACAGTAAGAATGTTTTGAATTTCTAGGGGTAAGTGGTTGAATCGTGCCTATTCTAATCACTACCTCTGGTGGGACCCTGAGTTATGTCCCCATGACCCTTGGTCCTGGATGAAACGTTCCCCTTCAGAAGTCCCAGGGAATATGGGAAAGTCTAGCATGTTCTCTTGTTTAAATATATTCTGAACTTAGCATTTTCATGGGATTTCTGGTATCTCAGAATATGTGGATTAAAATCACAATGCTTCTTTACCTCTAGACTGAAAGTGGCAAAATAGCAATAAATGAGAAATGACTAATCAAATGAATGGATGCAGATTTCTAAGGAATCCAATTTGATCAAAAGATAATTTCTAATTATAAAAACTGGTGCCCCCATCCCTGGGTTAAGCATTGGTCTACACCTGTCTTGGCAGCTCAGGTCCCAGAGACACAAGGCAGAGGGGACAAAGACTTGCTTTTCCGCACCCAAGTCCTGGCATTCTCTCTGCCCAACTCTGAGGATCCCTGACACTTTCCACAGCCCTGAGGCCATGACCAGCTGCCTGCCAAGTGAAATACCCCAGACACGGAACCACTCCCTCACCTCCTACAACACAAAACAATGAAAATTAAACAAATTAAAATTCCATTCTAGTACTGCAGGGGATGTTGTTAGGTATTGGGGGAAATATAATTATTTTTTCAACTCATTTCAAATAAAATTCAAGATTCTACTTTGTAATGCACTTATTTCCAAACCACAGAAAAGAGGAAAACAAAAGAAGACAGAAACGAACAAAAACAAAGAGCTTACAACCAAGCTTATCAGAATACCTGGGGAGGGTGAGTGGGAGATGGAGAAACAGGAAAAAGACAAGAATACAAAAAAAGGGAGGGTCATAAATAAAAGAGAAAGATTGAATGATTTTGGGAAGAGGAAAAAAAATCACAAT